>NW_017670493.1:276893-401399 GCF_001879085.1 Nicotiana attenuata
TATATATATATATATATATATATATATATATATATATATATATATATAGCCTGATAAGGCAATCATATTTTTGAATTTTGATTTGGTCACCATTTCATAATCAACTGGTGTAAGCACATTGATTAATGGATTGAAGCTCTGATGTTTCCAGGACCTAGTGTGTGGACCTTAAGTGCAGTATTTCCTTCATGCTCAGCAGTGGAACCAGGCGCTAAACTTTCTGTCTCATTTTCTTGATATGTTCCCCTTGTATGTGATACATCCAAAATAACTTCCAAGGGACCTGGTTCTTGCTCTAGTTCAGCAGCAGTTTTTGGGAGTCATTGGTTTGATTGTTCCTTATTATTCTTCAGTAAGATCAAACTCACTATTATCAACAACCTGTGTACCTTTCTCAGCCAAATGGTTAGACTCACCAAAGATTACATGAATACATTCTTCAACACACGTTTTTCTTTTATTGTATACTTTATAAGCTTTACTATGTGGTGAGTAACCTAGAAAGACACCTTCATAACTTTTAGCATCAAACTTCCCTCTTGCCTTTATGTCATTGTTGTGTATAAAACACTTTCTTCAAAAGGCTCTTAGATAGGTTATATTTGGTTTTCTGCTCTTAAATAATTCATAGGTGTTCTTATCAGTTAATTGCCTAATAATGCATCTATTTATGATGTAGCATACATTTTTTACAGCTTTAACCCAAAAAGTTTTATTTTTTGGCCATGTCCTCTAGAGTTCTATTTTTTTGTGTGACAACACCATTCTAATGTGGTGTTCTAGGAGCAGAGATACCATTTCCAACAGAGAATTTTACGTAGTTAACATTATCAAATTTAGTTCCATCGTCATATCTAATGTTAGCTACATGACTGTTCATTTTTCTTTGCAGTTTCTTTCAAATGTCACAAACATGACTGTTCATTTTTCTTTGCAGTTTCTTTCTGTCTCATTTTCTTGAAAATCCACACTTTTCCAAACCCAGAAAACAAACGGAATTCTAGGATTCCTCCTGGAGGCAAATACTTTTATGCATACCTCCTCTGGTTGATCCACACCATCCTCTATTCTCGTAAGATGATACACACTAGCTAACAGCCCGCCAGGCGCTACATCATAGGCACATTGAGAGCGGAGATAGTTGTACCCATATACATAAAAAATGACAGCAATTGGATTCTAGATGTGCATGTTTCGTTGAAATGTCCATTATTTCCACAGTAAGTGCAAAGACAATTGTCAGGAATGTCAACGCACTTAATATGTGGATTGTATGGAGTCTTAGCCTTAGTATGTCCTAGGGTTGTCTAAGGGGAGGGTACGGGACATTAAGGATTAAGTTGTACGGGGAGGGTAAGCGTAAGGGAGGGTTCCTTAACAGTGCTTTTCTTAACGGTATTTAAGGGTAAGGGTTAAGGATAATTTTTTTGGGTACCCTACCAGTACCCATATCGGTCCTAAGGGTGCGGTAGCAGTACTCTAGGGGTAATTTTAAATTAAAAATTAAAATAAATTATATTTAAATACAAACAAGCTTTAATGGATGAAAAAAATTCAAGGCTATGAAGTGCCATTTATTTTATTTTATTCAATGTAAACATTATATTTTTACTACAAGTTACAAATATTTATTTGCATTTCAATACTTGTAAAAATAAAATTACATATTTCGTTTAAGTGATTTACGTAATTTTTCAATAACTTTTTGTGGCTCTTCGGTTGGAATTGGTAGCACTTGTTCGTCTGCGTCCCCGCCATCTCCGGTTGATAGAATTTTATTATATGCATCATCGTCTTCTAGAGTTATTTCTAAAAGGCCAAAGTTTCTTCTCTCCGCTTTAACCCAATCTCTGAATAACAGTATTCTCCGACGTGTCTTCTGCCAATGAGTGTTTGTGGTCTCCAAATTGAAATCGTGATGCACTAAAAGCGCTATCGCAAGTTACTGATGAAGCTTGAATAGTTAGCACATCTCGGGCCATTCTTGAAGGAATCGAAAATGATTGTTTGTTCATTCTCCAACATTTTAGCAAGTCTGTATTCACTTCATCGTCGCAAATATTAATAATTCTTGCATGTAAATAAACATCAAGACCGTTATTTGTGAAGATTACGAATGACTAATTATTTGCCGAATAGCATTAAAAGGTCTATTTACACTAGTCTTTTTAAGAGGTTGAGATGATGAAGAGTAGAGGCACCACTAGTTGGTGCAAAGCAGTTCATTTGTCTTTGGTAATAGTCATACACTATTTTAGCATTTTATTGAATACTATCCAAACAGGTAAGAGTTGGTCTTTAAGTTGGTTCTATTTTTAAATTAAAGTAAATTATTTCAATAAGTGTCTTTTCACCAATAAATTTTATTTGAGGTTTAACAGCAGCAACACTATACAACAGTGGCTAGATTTTTTAAGAAAATAGTTGGGTACCGTTACGGTTGCGGTACCAGTACAGTACCTTAAGGGTACTTCTGGTACCGGAACTAACAGTACTAAATTGGGTACCCTACCGTAACCCTTACCCTCCATTCCAAATCCCCTACCCCTACCCAACCACCAGAGCGGTGCGGTCTGGTACCGGTACCGATACGGGTACCGGTAATACCGCGCTATTAGACAGCCCTAGTATGTCCTAGACCCTTTTTGTTACTACTATAATTTTCATGCATCTTGAATAGTATTTGGGAAGACCTGATCCACTTTATGTTCTTCTCTAATTCAAACTTGTCCTTATCCATATTTTCTTGAAATATCATAGCCTTTTCAAATTCAAGTTGAAGTTTGTTATTAGCTTCTTTTAGTTCACTCTCTAGTCTCTCCTGTATATCAATGGCTAGGTCCTATCTTTATTTGGAGCATTGAGACATTTATTATTCTCAAATTCTAAGGCATCTTTTTTTTTTCTTCTAACATAAGAATCTGGTCCTTGAGATCAACTACAAAGACTTCAAGATTTTCTCTACACATTTTCAGATCTTTGTGTTCAAACCTAACTAATGCATATTCATTCATTAACTGTTTCTTTTATCTTTAGGTATGCATCAAACAAGACACCTGATAAGGAAATGAATTTCTTTTTGAGTAGGTGTGGATTTTTGTCTTTGATGTCTTGAAAGCTTACTTCAGGTTCTTCTTCCTCATCAGCATTAGAGTCTGAATTTGCCATCAATGCCAGGAGATCTTCTGGTTCTCAGTCATTATGCTCCTTGGTCATCAGTGACTGATCTTCATCTTCACTTCCATTATCATCATCATCACCATCATCAGACTCATCAGTTGAGGATGATTGTATGGCAGCCATAGTTCTTTTCACAATTTTGTGTATTAACATAGTTGTCATTCTTCGTACAGGAACCCGTTCGTTCTTTTGTTGTATTCCCTTATTAGGATTGTTCTTCTTCCACTCAGGTTCTCACAAGGGGCAGTCTTTGATGAAGTGATCTTTCTTTCTACATTTGTAGCATCCATTAGTGTTATTGTTATTTTTCTCCACAGTCTTGGATTTAGAAAAGCTACCTTTCTTCAAGAATCTACGTTTCCTTATTGCTCACTAGAAATTTCTAGTGAGCAATGCCATATCATATTCTTCAATATTCTGTTTATGAGTGGTCTTCAGCGCCAAGTTCTTGGCCTTGCGAGGTTCAATAGTTTGTGGATCTAGGCGATCTTGATTGAGCTTTTAACTCATAAGTTTCCAACTTACCAATGAGGTCGTCAAGGGTCATTGTATTCATGTTTCTTGCTTCAGTAATTGAACTGAACTTGCTATCCCATGAAAGGGGCAATATGCTTAGAATTTTTCTCATAATTTTGTTATGAGGAACAACTTCTCCAAGAGATATTAGGTCATTGATGATTGATGTTGTCACGATCCATTTTTCACAATAGGTCATGAGGGCGTCTGACACCCTTGTCAGGCAAGCCATTGGAAATATTATCAAAATACTTTTATTGCTTTTAATTAGAACTAAGTGAAATAAACACTCAACTTGGAATCTAAAACCAGAAGAGATAAATATCATAATGAAATAGTTACACGATCCCAAAATAATCGTCTACCAAAGTGTGTGCCAGAACCTGGTGTCACAAGCTACGAGCAACTAGTAGAAAAGAATACCACACTACCCTACTGTCTGGATCAGAATAGACAGAAAATAACAATACAAAAGAAAGACTTCTTTGGCTGCGGATCGACATGGAAGGAAAAGCAGCTCACCGTAGAAGTCCCAAGCCTGCTCACAAATGCGCACCAGAGAAATAACCGGATCCACCTGCCTTAAACCCTGTACATTTAAGTACAGAAGCGTAGCATGAGTACATAAACAATATGTACCCAGTGAGTATCCCGCCTAACCTCGAAGGAGTAGAGACGAGAGGTCGACTTGATACTCACTAGGGCTAGATAATATCATAAGTTTAAGTTTAACAGTAGAAAATCTATAACAGGCAACAGTTTACAACTAGGCATAAAAGTCATATTCTCGCTAAGATTCCGATTAATCAATTACTTCAGTCAAAATTACCGATTCCTTTCGAGTCATGAAAAAGCAATTCTAATAGTTAACACTCTCAGGAAAAGCTATATAAGCATGCGCAAATATAACGAGGCGACGACCCGATCCAACAGAAATAAACTGTGCACTTGTCGAGGGTCAACGACGCGCCTAAAGATGCATCTATTCATACCGAGGCAATCGTCCCGATACATAAATAAGTAGGAATATCAAGTATACACACAAGGCACATCAATAGTCATAAATGCCAAGAAAGACTTCAACAATTATACAAGTACGTTCTTATTCCCTTTTTAAATCTGTAGCATATCCTAGGTGCTCATAGTAACAAGATAATATAGAGAGTCATGAAAAATAAGCATGATGTGGGTCCTAAGCTACCCGGACCATTAACATAGAAGTAGCTACGCACGGACTCTCGTCACCTAGCGCGTGCGTAGCGCCCGCATTTAGCAACAATTACTCAATTATTAATCCTATGGGGACAGTTCCCCCTCACAAGGTTAGAAAGGAGACTCACCTCGCTCCAAAACGCACTCCCAAATATCGAGAACAATCCCAAGCTCTTAATTCGAAGCCGAACGATCGCAAACTAGTTAAAATAGGTAAGAACTAGTCAATAAAGGCTTAAAAGGCCGAATTCTAACTATTTAAATAATTTCCCAACCTTTCCCACAAGTTTCCTAAATTCCGACCCCGGGCCCACGCGCCGGATTCCGATATTTTTCGAAAGAAATTGTTCTCTACAACCTATGGATCAATAATATATGATTTCTAGTCCATTTCATAACAAATTCCATGCTTAAATCTTAGTTTTGCTAAAACCCTAGGTCTAGATCTAACCCTTGATTTTTACCAAATTTTAGTGTTTAATCTACCAAATGTTCATGTAGTTTAACTCATAATAGAGGGAGATTACTTACCTTGCAATACTATGTTGAAACCCTCTCTTTGGAACCACCAAAATCGCTCAAGTGTGAAGTAGTGAGTGAAATAAATGACCTTGAGCTCGAATTAAAAGAGCTCACTGCCCAGCGGTTTCTGCTTCTGCAGTTTGGGGACCGCATCTGCGGTCCCGCTACTGCGGAAAGGAGGCCGCATCTCCGGCTCTGGGCTTTAGGCGACTGGACCGCTTCTGCGGTCTGAAGGGCGCTTCTGCGGTTTTGGGCCGCTTCTGCGGTTCTGGCCCAATTTGGCTGGACCGCTTCTGCAGTCGAATTTCCGTTAAAACGGAACCGCTTCTGCGGTTTCATGACCGCTTCTGCGGTTATCCCTGGGCCTGCCCTTGGCCGCTTCTGCGAAGGCCTGACCGCATCTGCGGTCCCGCATCTGCGGCCCTAGAACCGCAGATGCGGTTATGACAGAAGCAGCAATTCAGCCTCTTCTCAAATATTTTAACTTCACTCGAGCCTCGATCGTTTGACGCTCGAGGCTCCCGAGCCCCGCCCGAACATACCAGCAAGTCTGAAATCACGAGGCGGACCTACTCGAACCCTCGGAACTCCCAAAACAACGCTAAATCTTGGAATCACCCCCTAAAACCGAATGGATCAAACTATTGAATCTTCAAGTTCTTAACTCCCCTCTAACGGGTCAAAATGCCCTTAAACTACCCGGATTGACACCAAATTTTACGGGCAAGTCTTCAACGACATTACGGACCTGTACCAAGCTTCGGAACCAAAATCCGAGCCCGATACCTAGGGAATCAATGATTACTTAGTTTTCTTTAATTCCTTAAAGCTTCAATTAAACAATTTTAGATAAAAATTCATTACTCGGGCTAGGGACCTCGGAATTCATTCCGGTCACACGCCCAGATCCCATATTTTCCCACGGACCCTCAAAAATTGTCAAATCACAAATCCGGGCCCGTTTTCCCAAAATGTTGACCGAAGTCAAACTTGGTATTTTTAAGAAATCCTAAAGAAGCAAATGGGCATATTTTTACTCAAAACCCTTCCAATCCCCGAACCAATCACCCCCGCAAGTCGTAAATTAGTTAAAGCAAGTACGAGAGGCTTTATTTAGGGGAATGGGGGTCTAAAAGGCAAAATGACCGATCGGGTCGTTACATTCTCCACCTCTTAAACAAACGTTCGTCCTCGATCGGACATAGAAAAGTACCTCGACTGCCGAATAAGTGGGGATATCTGCTCTACATGTCCTCCTCGGACTCCCAGGTTGCCTCCTCGACCGATTGGCCCCTCCACTGGACTCTCACCGCAGAAATCTTCTTGGACCTCAGCTGGCGATCCTGTCTATCAATAATAGCAACTGGCTCCTCCTCATAGCCCAAACTCTCATCTAACTGAATGGTGCTGAAGTCCAACACGTGGGATAGGTCGGCATGATACTTCCGAAGCATCGAAACATGAAAAATTGGGTGAACTCCCGACAAACTAGGGGGTAAAGCAAGCTCATAAGCAACCTCCCCAACTCTCCTCAACACCTCAAAGGGGCCAATAAACCTTGGGCTCAACTTGCTCTTCTTCCCGAATCTCATAATGCCCTTCATGGGCGAGACTTTCAAGAGGACCTTCTCGCCCACCATAAATGATACATCCCGTGCCTTCTGATCCGCGTAGCTCTTTTGTCTGGACTGAGCTGTGCGAAGCCTCTCCTGAATCAACTTTACCTTATCCAAGGCATCCTGTACCAGATCTATGCCAAGTACCTTAGCCTCACCAGGCTCAAACCACCCGATAGGAGAACGACAACGTTTACCATATAAAGCCTCGTACGGGGCCATCTCTATGCTGGACTGGTAGCTGTTATTGTATGCAAACTCCGCTAAGGGCAAGAACAGATCCCACTGCCCTCCAAAGTCAATCGCACATGCTCTAAGCATATCATCCAAGATCTGCATTGTCCGCTCTGACTGTCCGTCGGTCTGAGGATGGAATGTTGTGCTAAGCTCTACACGAGTCCCCAACTCACTTTGCACGGCTCTCCAGAAATGGGAAGTGAAATGAGGGCCTCTGTCTGATATGATGGACACAGGCACACCATGCAATCGGACTATCTCCCGAAAATAGATCTGAGCATACCTCTCTGCTGTATAAGTAGTCGCCACTGGGATGAAATGGGCCGACTTGGTCAATCTATCCACAATGACCCACACCGAATCAACCTTCCGCAAAGTCCGCGGCAACCCAACTACAAAATCCATGGTAATGCGCTCCCATTTCCACGCTGGTATAGGCATCCACTGAAGTAGGCCGCCTGGTCTCTAATGTTCATACTTGACCTGTGGCAATTCAAACACTTAGTCACATACTTCACTATGTCCTTCTTCATCCCCCTCCACCAGTAGTGCTGCCTCAAATCACGATGCATCTTCGTAACTCCCAGGTGAATAGAATACCTCGAACTGTGGGCCTCCTCTAGAATCCGCTCCCTGAGACCATCAACATTAGCAACACATAGACGGCCCTGGAGCCGCAGCACACCATCCTCGCCAATAGAAACCTCCTTGGCACCTCCCTGAAGTACCGTCTCTCTGAGGACTGCTTAATGTAGATCATCATACTGCCGGACCTTGATCTCCCCCAATAACGAAGACTGGGCGACCACACACGCTAAAACTCGGCTGGGCTCCGAAATGTCCAACCTCACAAGTCTGTTAGCCAAGGACTGAATGTCCAAGGCTAGTGGTCTCTCCTCTGCTGGAATGAATGCTAGGCTACCCATGCTCTCCGCCTTCCTGCTCAGGGCATCCGCGACCACATTCGCCTTGCCCGAATGATAAAGAATAGTGATGTCATAATCCTTCAGCAACTCAAGCCACCTGCGCTGCCTCAAATTGAGATCCCTCTGCTTGAACAAATGCTGTAGGCTGCGGTGATCGGTGTAAACCTCACAAGGCACCCCATACAAATAGTTCCTCCATATCTTAAGAGCATGAACAATCGCCGCCAACTCCAGATCGTGCACAGGGTAATTTTTCTCATGAATCTTTAGCTGACGCGAGGCATATGAAATAACTCTTCCCTCCTGCATCAACACACATCCCAAACCAATGCGTGAAGCGTCGCAATACACCATATACATCCCCGTACCGAAAGGCAAATAAGAACTGGTGCCGTAGTCAAAGCTGCCATGAGCTTTTGGAAGCTCTCCTCGCAATCATCGGACCAAATAAATGGGGCACCATTCTGAGTCAGTCTAGTCAAGGGTGATGCAATAGATGAAAAGCCCTGCACGAATCGCCGGTAATAACCTGCTAATCCCAAAAAACTCCTAATCTCGGTCACTGAAGTGGGACGTGGCCAACTCTGAACTGCTTCAATCTTCTTGGGATCCACCTTAATACCCTCTCCGGACACAATATGCCCCAAGAATGCCACTGACTCGAGCCAAAACTCACACTTGGAGAACTTAGCATACAACTGCTGCTCTCGCAAGGTCTGAAGCACTACTCTCAAATGCTGCTCGAGCTCCCCCAGGCTACGTGAGTATATCAAGATGTCTTCAATGAAGACGATAACAAAGGAATCAATATAAGGCCTGAATACCCTGTTTATCAGATCCATAAATGCTGCTGGTGCATTGGTCAAGCCAAAGGACATCACTAGGAACTCATAATGGCCATATCTAGTCTGGAATGCAGTCTTCGGAATATCCGAGTCCCGAATCTTCAGCTGATGATACCCCGACCTCAGGTCAATCTTAGAGAACACCCTAGCACCCTGTAGCTGGTCAAACAAATCATCTATACGAGGCAACGGGTACTTGTTCTTGATGGTGACCTTGTTCAACTGGCGGTAATCAATGCACATCCGCATGGTCCCATCCTTCTTCTTCACAAATAGCACTGGTGCGCCCCAAGGTGATACACTGGGCCTGACAAACCCCTTGGCTAACAACTCCTCTAGCTGCTCCTTCAGCTCCTTCAACTCCTTAGGAGCCATACGGTATGGTGGAATGGATATAGGCTGAGTGCCTGGAGCCAAATCAATACAGAAATCAATATCGCGATGCGGAGGCATGTCGGGCAGATCAGAAGGAAACACATCGGTGAACTCTCGAACTACTGGCACTGAATCAATCGTCGGAGACTCTGCAGTGGTGTCTCGAACATAAGCTAAGTAAGCCAAACACCCTTTTCCAACCATGTGCTGAGCCTTCAGGAAAGAAATAACCCTGCTAGGTATATCGACTGTGGAACCCTTCCACTCCAATCTCGGCGATCCTGGCATCGCTAGTTCAACAGTCTTGGCATGGTAATCAAGGACGGCGTGATATGGAGATAACCAATCCATGCCTAGGATGACCTCAAAATCAATCATATCGAGCAACAAAAGATCAGCTCTAGTCTCGAGACCACAGAAAGTGACCACACAGGACCGGTAGATTCGATCCACAACCACAGAATCACCCACAGGAGTGGACACATGAATAGGAACACCCAAGGGCTCAGGAGAAATAACCAGGAAGCGAGCGAACAGAGATGATACATATGAATAAGTAGACCCTGGATCAAATAATACCGAAGCATCCCTACCACCAACGGGAATAATACCTGTGATGACGGCATCTGAGGCCAATGTATCCGGCCTGGCTGGAAGAGCATAGAACCTGGCTGGAGCGCCGGCTGTCTGATCTCCGCCTGACTGACCTCTCCCTGTCTGACCTCCACCTCTAGGACGGCCTCTACCCGTCTGCCCTCCACCCCTAGGTGGTTGGGCGGCTGGTGCCGGTGTCTGGGGCTCCAATCCCTGCTGTACTGCCTTACCCCTAAGCCTGGGGCAAGTCCTCCTCAGATGTCCCGGATCTCCACACTCGTAGCACGCTCTAGGCACCATATCCTGCTGCCCTGGAGTCCGAGTCTGCTGACCTGAATACCCACTGGAGGAACCCTGGATAGCTGGAGGACGACATGAACTCTCCGGCATGGTACTGAAATAAGGGTCAGGGGGACCATGGGGGCCTGAATGCCCACTGGAGGGACCCTGAATAGCTGGCGGGCGGTAGGAACTCTCTGGCATAGCACTGAAATAGGGGCGTGCTGGAGGCCCCCGGGCAGGTGGTGGTGCTGAAACAGGTGGCCTACTAGACTGGCCCCTCCCAAATTGACCTCTGCCCCTAGCTGGGGCACCTCTGAACTCGTCGGAGAACCTAGCTCTCTTATCCTGCTGTATCTGCTCTCAACCCCTCTGGCGATACCCCTCAATCCGACAAGCAATCTCGACTACTAGCTGATACCCTGTGCCCATCTCTACCTCTCAAGCCATACTGAACCGAATACCGGGCTGCAACCCTGCGACAAACCTCCGCACCCTCTCTGCATCTGTAGGAAGTATCATGAGTGCATGGCGGGATAACTCAGAGAACCTCGCCTCATAGTCGGTCACAGACATCTGTCTCTGCTCGAGCTGCTCAAACTGGTACCGCAGCTCCTCCCTCTCAGAGGGCGGAATGTATCTGTCCAAGAATAACTGCACGAACTCATCCCAAGTGATGGGAGGAGAACCCGCTGGCCTGCCAAGAATATAGGACTGCCACCATCTACGGGCCCTGCCCTCCAGCTGGAAAGTAGTGAAGTCAACTCCATGAGTCTCCAATATCCTCATGTTGTGCAGCTTGTCCCTGCACCTATCTATAAAGTCCTGGGCATCCTCATGACGCTCACCCCCGAAGACTGGGGGTAAAGCCTGGTCCATCTGTCCAATAACTTCTGTGGGTCACCATCTATAGCTGGCCTGGGCTGGGGTGCCACTGCAGCAACTGGCTGAGCCCCATCTGCGGGTAGTGCACCCGGAGTCTGATATACTGCAGCTGCGTGGCCTGGAGCCTGAGCAGTAGGGGTCTAGGCTCCCCCTCCTGCCTGGGAAGTAGCTGGGTCTGCTGGAAATAAACCAGCCTGAGTCATAGTGTCCATGAACCGTAGCATGCGGCCCATGACCTCCTGAAATCCCGGTGCTATCATGAAATCCGCCGGGGTAGGCTCAGCTGCGGGCGCCTCGCCCTGCTCCTCAATAATAGGATCTGCCGGTGGTGCAACTGGAACGGCTCTGGGACGCCCTCGCCCCCTACCACGGGCCGGTGCCCTCCCCCGGCCTCTACCTCGGCCTCTAGCAACGGGGGGAGCAGCTCTTCCCGGGTCCGGAACGTCGGCGGTACGAGTTCTCACCATCTGTGAGAGAATAGAAGAGGGAAATTTAGTACTCTAAGCACTGCACGACAGGAAATGAAAAAAGAGTAGTCTTTCCTAATACCCTATAGCCTCTCGAAGATAAATACATACGTCTCCGTACCGATCAACAAGACTCTATCAGGTTTGCCCATAACTCCTGAGACCTACGTGAACCTAGGGCTCTGATACCATGTTGTCACGACCCATTTTTCTCAATAGGTCATGAGGGCACCTGACACCCTTGTCAGGCAAGCCATTTCGGAAATATTACCAAGAATAATTTTATTGCTTTTAATTAGAATTAAGCGAAATAAACACTCAACTTAGAATTTAAAACCCGAAGAGATAAATATCATAATGAAATAGTTACACGACCCCAAAATAATCGTCTACCAAAGTGGCCAGAACCTGGTGTCATAAGTTACGGGTAACTAGTAGAATATACAACCCAAAAGAATACCACACTACCCTACTGTCTGGATCAGAATAGACAGAAAATAACAATGCAAAAGAAAGACTTCTTCGGCTGCGGATCGGCATGGAAGGAAAAACAGCTCACCGTAGAAGTCCCAAGCCTGCTCACTAATGTGCACCAGAGAAATAACCGGATCCACCTGCCTCAGACCCTGTACATTTAAGTACAGAAGCGTAGCGTGAGTACATAAACAATATGTACCCAGTGAATATCCCGCCTAACCTCGAAGGAGTAGAAACGAGAGGTCGACTTGATACTCACTAGGGCCAAATAATATCATAAGTTTAAGTTTAACAATGAAAATCTATAACGGGCAACAGTGTACAACTAGGCATATAAGTCATATTCTCGCTAAGATTCTGATTCAATTACTTCAGTCACAATTATCAATTCCTTTCGAGTTATGAAAAAGCGATTCTAATAGTTAACACTCTCAGGCAAAGCTATACAAGCATGCGCAAATATGCCGAGGCGACGGCCCAATCCAACAGAAATAAACTGTGCACTTGCCGAGGTTCGACGGTGCGCCTATAGATGCATCTATTCATACCGAGGCGATCGGCCCGATCCACAAATAAGTAGGAATATCAAGTATACACACAAGGCACATCAATAGTCATAAATGCCAAGCAAGACTTTAACAATTATACAAGTACGTCCTTAATCCCTTTTTAAATCTCTAGCATATCCTAGGTGCTCATAGTAACAAGATAATATAGAGAGTCATGTAAAATAAGCATGATGTGGGTCCTAAGCTACCCGGACCATCAACATAGTAGTAGCCACGCACGGACTCTCGTCACCTAGCGCGAGCGTAGCCCCCGCATTTAGCAATAATTACTCAATTATTAATCCTATGGGGACAGTTCCCCCTTACAAGGTTAGAAAGGAGACTTACCTCGCTCCAAAGCGCGCTCCCAAATATCAAGAACAAGCCCAAGCTCTTAATTCGAAGTCGAACGATCGCAAACTAGTTAAAATAGGTAAGAACTAGTCAATAAAGGCTTAAAAGGCTGAATTCTAACTATTTAAGTAATTTCCCAACCTTTCCCACAAGTTTCCTAAATTCCGACCCCGGGCCCACGCGCCCGGATTCCGATATTTTTCGAAAGAAATTGTTCTCTAAAACCTATGGATCAATAATATATGATTTCTAGTCCATTTCATAACAAATTCCATGCTTAAATCTTAGTTTTGCTAAAACCCTAGGTCTAGCTCTAACCCTTGATTTTTACCAAATTTAAGTGTTTAATCTACCAAATGTTCATGTAGTTTAACTTATAATAGAGGGAGATTACTTACCTTGCAATAATATGTTGAAACTCTCTCTTTGGAACCACCAAAATCGCCCAAGTGTGAAGTAGTAAGTGAAATAAATGACCTTGAGCTCGAATTAAAAGAGCTCACTGCCCAGCGGTTTCCGCTTCTGCGGTTTGGGGACCGCATCTGCGGTCTCGCTCCTACGGAAAGGAGGCCACATCTGCGGCTCTGGGCTTTAGGCGACTGGACCGCTTTTTCGGTATGAAGGGCGCTTCTGCGGAAACCGCTTCTGCGGTTTTGGGCCGCTTCTGCGGTTCTGGCCCAATTTGGCTGGACCGCTTCTGCGGTTATCCCTGGGCCTGCCCTTGGCCGCTTCTGCAAAGGCCTGACCGCATATGCGGTCCCGCTTCTATGGCCCTAGAACCGCAGATGCGGTTATGACAAAAGCAGCAGTTCAGCCTCTTCTCAAATTTTTTAACTTCACTCGAGCCTCGATCATTTGACGCTAGGCGCTCCCGAGCCCTGCTCGAACATACCGGCAAGTCTGAAATCACAAGGTGGACCTACTCGAACCCTCGGAACTCCCAAAACAACGCTAAATCTTGGAATCACCCCCTAAAACCGAATGGATCAAACTATTGAATCTTCAAGTTCTTAACTCTCCTCTAACGGGTCAAAACGCCCTTAAACTACCCGGATTGACACCAAATTTTACGGGCAAGTCTTAAACGACATTACGGACCTGTACCAAGCTTCGGAACCAAAATCCGAGCCCGATACCTAGGGAATCAATGATTACTTAGTTTTCTTTAATTCCTTAAAGCTTCAATTAAATAATTTTAGATAAAAATTCATTACTCGGGCTAGGGACCTCGGAATTCATTCCGGTCACACGCCCAGGTCCCATATTTTCCCACGGACCCTCAGAAATTGTCAAATCACGAATCTGGGCCCGTTTTCCCAAAATGTTGACCGAAGTCAAACTTGGTCTTGTTAAGAAATCCTAAAGAAGCAAATGGGCATATTTTTACTCAAAACCCTTCCAATCCCTGAACCAATCGCCCCCGCAAGTCGTAAATTAGTTAAAGCAAGTACGGGAGGCTTTATTTAGGGGAACGGGGTTCTAAAAGGCAAAACGACCGGTCGGGTCGTTATATTTGAGATATCTCAGCACATGATATGCAGCCTTGAAATGTGGCTCCCTAGGACTCTACATATGCTGACTCAAACACTGCACACTATAGGATATATCAGGTCTTGTGTTAGTCAAGTAGTTCAATTTTCCCACTAGTTTTCTGAAGTGTGAAGGATCAGGCAACAAAGGTCCCTCTTCTGCACTTAGCTTGACTGTGGGATCTAGTGGGGAGGCTAAGGTTGAATACTTCATACATTCAAATTCTGATAGTAAGTCTATTGTGAATTTCCTTTGTGATATCAACACTCCATCACCTTTATACAGAATTTCTAGTCCTAGAAAATAGTGTAGTCTTCCTAAGTCTTTTATTCTGAAGGTCTTATGTAAATAGGCCTTTAGTGTTTCTATTTCTTGCAAATCAGTCCCTGTCACTAAGACATCATCTACATAGACAGCGACAAATACCACTGAATCTCCATGCCTTTTGTAAAACAAGGAATAGTCTAATAAAGAGTGTGTGTATCCCCTGGAACAAAGTACTTCAGTCAACTTTTCATACCATTGTCTACTTGCTTGTTTTAACCCATACAAGGACTTATTCAATTTGCATACTAAATTTAAGTTTTCCACAGAAGACCTGGAGGTACTTCCATGTATAGCTCTTCATGAAGGTCTCCATGAAGGAATGCATTGTTCATATCCAACTGAAAAATGTCCCAGCCTTTCTTTACTGCTATCCCAACTAGAGCCCTAACAGTTGTCATTTTAACTACTGGTGAAAAGGTCTCTGTGTAGTCTACCCCAGCCTCCTGAGTGTATCCCTTTACTAGTAGCCTTGCTTTCAATCTCTCTATGCTCCCATCTGCCTTGTGTTTCACTTTGTATACATATTTGCAGCCTATTGCCCTTTTTCCACTTGGAAGAGGCACAAGACTCCAAGTGTGGATTGGCATAGAGGGCTTCAAACTCTTGATTTATGGCTGCCTGCCAAGCAGGATCAGCAGCTGTCTCCTCATATGAACTTGGTTCAGTCTCATGAGAAATATTTTTTATCAGTTGCTGACTATCAGAATTCAAGGCATTGAGTGATACACATTGGGCATTAGGTATGGATGCATTGAAGGAAAGAGATGTGGTGCTTTGGTTACTACTGGAGGGAGAATCAGAATGATTTATTTGTAATGTGGGCAGTGAATAGTTATAATCTTTCAAGTAAGTGGGGACTTTGAGGGTTCTGGATGGCCTTCCTGAAATTTCATTAGGTTCTTGTATTATTGAATTAGGGGTGTTGTTAGACAGAGCTTCATTGTTATCAAATAAGGAAAAATGTTCTTCTAAACTTGAAGTCATATAAGGGTTAGGTTCCATTGCCCCTGGTGATGAAGGATCAGATGACATTGTTGGGAGTGATGTACTAGGAGAAGTAGGAATAGGTGTTGACCTATGAGAAGGAAACAGTTCTTGTGCTAACTCTGCATTTACTTGTGGAAATGAAGGAAAGACTCTGTTAGAGCTAGACTGCAAAGCAAAAGGAAATACACCTTCATGAAACACAACATCCCTTGAAACATGAATTTTCTTTGTGACTAGATTGAGTACCTAGTATCCCTTTGTCCCAAACGGATATCCCACAAATACATGAGGTAAGGATCTAGATTCAAATTTATCTTGTGAGGTTTTAGGTTTGTAGGAAAACAGAGGCATCCAAAGTTTTTGAGGTGAGAGTATTTGGGTTTTCTCTTGTATAGTAGCTCCAGTGGACATTTGTTTTTAAGAGTGGTAGAAGGGAGTCTATTGATCAAGTATGTTGAGGTGAGAATACATTCTCCCTAGTATTGCATGGGGAGTTTGGACTGATACAACAGTACCCTGGCAGTCTCCAAAAGGTACTTGTGTTTTCTCTCGACTATGCCATTTTGTTGAGGTGTGTAGGGACATGTTTTGTGGTGTATAATTCCCTCAGACTGCAAGAAAGAGGCAGTCTCAGAATTTATGAACTCAAGGCCATTGTCTGTTCTAATGGTCTTAATGGAACAATTGAATTGGTTTTTCACCATGGCAGAGAAGGCTTTGATTACTTGCAAGGCATTGCTCTTGCAGCTAAGAAGGTGTGTCCAGGTGCACCTGCTGTAGTCATCTATTAGGGTGATAAAATACTTGTTCCTATCATGAGTTGGCACATGATAGGGCCCCCACAAGTCTACATGTAGGATTTCAAAGATCTTAGTTGTTACTGTAGTTCTTTCTGGGAATGGCGGCCTGTTCTGTCTAGCCATTGGGCATATTGGACAAATGAAGGACTGTTTGGGTGAAAATTGAAAGGGTATGGATTCAATACCTCTCATTTTGGAAAAGGGTACATGTCCCAATCTATTATGCCATAAGAGATCAATCATGTGTTTATCATTCATAGATGCATTACATGTAGGACTAACATTTCCTTTATATTGCATATGAGAGTTGGTGACAACTTTATTACATTCAGAAGAGGAAGTATGGGATCTAGATGTAGTAGGAGAAAAGGAACTATGTAGACTAGATGCAATGTGTGAATCAGAGTGTGGACTAACATTACTGCTGCTAGTTATACTAGATGGAGTGATTACATCACCTTTATTTGATGCACTAGAAGAATTATCAAAGACTAGGGAATTAGGCTTGCAGAAATCTGAAGTGTTGGACTTGCAAGAATCTGATTTGTAGAGATATAGACCATCATTACTTTCACCAATTGCAGAGGCCTCTTCACTGAAGGGGCCTGTAGAAGGATGCAAACAAATTTGGTGAATATAACAAAACAATCAAACTGGACTGTCAAACAATGTACTGAGATTAGGTTGAACTTGAAACAAGGAACAAAGAGAACTCTTTTCAAAGTGAACTTACGGCTCATTACTACATCTCCCATCAATCTCACCTTCACCTTATAACCATTGGGCAAAGTAACTAGGAAAGGGTAAACTAAGGTTTCACATTGATTAACATGGATCTGTTATAGGTCATATGGTTTGATGCCCCAGAGTCAAGTATCCAAGAGTCAGCAACAGATCTAGAACATTCATGTGAGCTAGAACCAGAATCAAAATGAGTTGAACAAACTGAGATACCTGCAAAGTTCACAGCTCCTGCTTTTATTTCATTTCTTGCATTTCCAGCATGAAAATTCTCCAGGATGCTCACCAGCTGATTATATTGTTCCTTAGTGAGATTCTGCATAGTTCTGTCTTGTTCCTGTGCAGATCCATTGTTTCCATTTCAACCTTCAATGACACTCTCTCCTTGACCTCCATGTACATTGGCAACAATTCTCTTTCCCTTATTAAACCTTGAATCTTGAGGGTAACCGTGCAATTTGTAGCATCTTTCCTTAATGTGACCTGGTTTCTTACAATAGTCACAAAAAGGTCGTGGCCTATTCCCAAATTGTCCTCCCCTGTAGTTGTTATTTCCAGTTCTGTTTCCCTGTTGATTGTAGTTCACATATCCAGTGTTGTCTGCAACGTTTGTCTGTTGACTAAAGTTTATTCTGAAGTGATTTCCTCCTGATCTATTAGCACTCAAGGCAGTAGACTCAATCACAAGTTAATTGTTTGGCTTGACCTCTCTTAGTTTCTCCTCTTGGATAAGAATTGAAAAAGCTTGTGCGAGTGAGGGTAATGGATTCATCATTAAGATGCTTCCCCTGACCACAGTGTAGACTTCGTTTAGTCCCATTAAAAACTGAATCAACCTTCTGTCTTGCTCAGCTTTCTGCATATTCGCCTTAGCACCACATGTGCAATTGCATTTGCACTGAGCGTGTGCATTCAATGTGTTTAGTTCTTCCCAAAGTTTTTTCATTTTAGTATAGTACCCAGTGATGTCTAGGGTTCCTTGACTCAAATCATTTATCTCCCTCTGCAACTGATACAATTTTGCCCCGTTTGTTTGATCATATCTGTCTTCAAGTTCTTTCCAAATTCCTGGGCATCATTAACATATTTTAGACTATCCGCCAAGTCCTTTGAGATAGAGTTTAGTATCCACGATGTGACCATGTCATCGCAGCGTTCCCATTGATCGTAGCTAGGATCTTGAGGATTTGGCTTTCTGCACTTTCCGTTTATGAATCCTACCTTATTCTTCACTGAGAGAGCTCTCAGAACTCCTCTTCTCCACGATCTATAGCCCGATCCGTCGAACAGTCCCGGTACAAGCATAGAACCAGCGCTTTCAGATGGATGCATGCAGAGTGGATTTGTCGAATCCAAGGCCGAATTTTGTGACGACCCGACCCGTCGTCTCATGTGTTATTGCTCTGTTTCCTCCATTTCATGCTTCTTCATGTTTCGTTATCGGTATGTGGTGTGTTAGAGTTGATTTGGATTGGTTTTGATAAGAAATGAGACACTTAATCTCTTTAAGGAAAGCTTAAGTTGGAAAAGTCAACCGAATGTTGACTATTGAGTTAGAGGGCTTGGATGTGATTTCCGGTGATTCGGTTAGCTTCGGGGGATGATTTGTGACTTAGGATTGCGATCAGATTTGATTTTGGAGGTCTGGTGTAGAATTAGGCTTGAATTGGCGAAGTTAGTATTTTGGCGAATTCCGGTTGATAGGTGAGATTTTTGATCCGAGGGTCGGAATGAAATTACGAGAGTTGTTGTAGCTTTGATATGTGATTTGTGATGTGTGTGCAAAATTTCAGGTCATTCGGAGGTGTTTCGGTCGGGTTTTTGATCAAATGTGTGTTTCGGAAGTTTTTGAAGAACTTAGGCTTGAATCCGATGTGATTTAGTGGTTTTGGCGTTGTTTGATGTGTTTTGATGATTGGAACAAGTTTGAATGAGGTTTTAGGATGTATTGCTGCTTTTGGTTGAGGTCCCGGGGGCCTCGGGGTGAGTTCGGATGGTTAAACGAAGAGTTTTTGGATGTTGCATGTTTCATATTGCTGGTATCTAGTGTTTTCGCACCTGCGGCTATTGGACCGCAGGTGCGGTCTCGCAGAAGCGAGCTGGGCCTCGCAGAAGCGGAATTATGGGACCTTGTCTGAGTCCGCAGGAGCGGAAGATTTGACCGCATAGGCGGTCCCGCTGAAGCGAATTAGGGACCGCAGAAGCGGTGGGTGCCTTAAGTGAAAAGTCCGCAGAAGCGGACGTGGACCGCATATGCGGAAGTCGCAGAAGCGGAATGGCTGGCAGTTAAGTGAGATTTATCTTCTTCGCGAATTTTTTTGAAAGAACAACATTTTGGACTCCGAACCTTGAGAGCTTTGAGGCGATTTTGAAGAGGGTTTCGAGGGCTTTAATCAGGTATGGATTCTTGGACTTAGAATACGATTTTATGGTGTAAAAACATGGATTAAGGCTGAATAATCAAGGAATCAAAGGTCAAAAATGGTGGTTTAGGGCTTGAACTTAAGAGAGTTTAAAATAGGGATTTGAGGGGTCAATTGGACTCCGATTTTGGTAAATTTAATATGTACGGACTCGTGGCGAGACGAGGAATCCGGTGATGTAAATTTCGTAATTTTTCGAGAAGTGGGCCCGGGGCTCGGGTTTTGCCAACTTCGTGATTTTTGATATTTTTCGAGTCTTTTCGATTGGGTTATGATTCATTAGCCTATTGTGACGTATTCCTTGTGGTTTTGGTTAGATTCGACGCGCGTGGAGGTCGGTTTGAGGGGCAAAGGCGTCGCGAGCTAGAGATTTCACCGGTTCGAGGTGAGTAATGATTTTGAATGACGTCCTGAGGGTTTGAAACCCCGGATTTGCACAACTTGGTGCTATGTTGAGATGAGACACGCGTTCCATGACGAGCGCGGGGTCATTTACTATTGGGGACTGTGACTTGGTCCAGTCAGGATGATATTTTACCGCATATTAGCAATGACTTGTTGTTTTCACTATGATTTGGGCTTATTTCCATATTTGGGGCTTATTGCCGACTGTTTGAATTCTTTATGAACTATCATCACTGATTTCCTCACTGTTTGAAATATTATTTGAACTCAGTCCATTTGAATTGCACTGTTTCATGAACTCAGCTATATTTTTACTCAACCTTGAGTTTTAACTGATGTTTGAACTATTATTTGAGCTGAGCATTATTGTCTTTACTGATGCCTGAGGGGCTTATGATTATTATTGGACTGATTGAGGCCGAGGGCCATATGTGAGGATATGTAGAGTGATGTGAGGAGGCTTTCAGGCCTCGAGTGATATGTGAGGAGGCTTTCAGGCCTCGAGTGTATTGTAAGAAGGCTTTCAGGCCTCATGTTGATATGTACAGGCTTTCAGGCCTTATGATAATATAGAGCTTGGGCTGTAGGAGCCCCTCCGGAGTCTGCACACCCACAGTGAGCGCGGGTACCCATTTAGAATTGGGCAGTGGTAACAATGACACTGTCACACGTGTTTTGGTCAGGTAACAATGACTGACCAGGACCAGTGGTAACAATGGCACTGAAACACGCGTTGGGTCAGGTAACAATGGCTGACCGGTCAGGTAACAATGACTGACCATACTTGAGCATACTTGTTTTATTAATTGTTTTCAAAGAGAATTTCTTGCTATGTTTCACTAGTTCCTACTGTTTACTTGATTTTACTGTTTGAGATAGCATTATCAGTGCCTGTGTGGGATTTTATATTCTCAGCCGTTATTCATTTTTATTGCTCATTGGGTTGGATTACTCACTTTACTCCATGCACCTCGCGTGCAGATGCAGGTATTGTTCACTAGGTAGTGGGTTTTGAGCTGGTTGAAGGTATTGCTATCGTAGCTGAGCAGAGTGACCGCCAGCGTTCGCGGCACCGTATTACTTTTCCTTTAGTTCTAAATTTTATTCCGTATATTGTTGGCGCTGTAGTTGTATTTAGACTTCTCTAGATGCTCGTGACTTGTGACACCCCGGTCGGGTTGTGTTGGGTTGTAAATACTGGTTAGTATTGTCGTTAAGCTGTATTTATCTATTCATTTATGTTTAATAATTGTTAAAGAGACGGTTTGGGTTAGTTGGCTGGCCTTGTCTTTACGAGAGGCGCCATCACGACCGGGTTGAAAATAGGGTCGTGACAGATTTGTGGAATCCGTTGTATTTTCATCAACAGCCATGATTATCAAGGGTCAATTTGAGAAGAAAAGTTGAGAAAAATTTCAATATTCGTACAGAAACACTTCGTAGAGATACGCTTCAAATAGGAAGGAAAAATTGACTGATTGAGCTTAAGATCGAGAGTCTAGCTCTGATACCATAACAAATTAGCTGAGGAAATGAAGAAGATGAGCTCACCTCGAGTGAGCTCTAATGGCGAACAAGAGCAGCCATAGACGAGAGACTTCTGGAAGCTTCTTTTCTATTTCACTAGAAAGTGAACTTAGCTCAAAATGTAAATTGATACAGGACAAAATGAATACTATACAGTAGAGAAAAATATCTACCCCTATTTATATTACATACACCTACAGCTGTACATAATTACCAACTCACTTGTATAACTAATAAATACACACGTGTGTCAATAGCAGTTTTCAATTTAGTAGGTACATAGTTGCCTAAAATTTTGTCCACTTTCTCTACACAAGAAGAGGAAATATAATTGTTTTTAGTTTTCTGTTTAGACTAAAAACAAAGCGTCAGTCTAAATAATTGTTTTTAGTTTCTCTATACACGTCGACTCATATGTATACATCAAATGATAAAATATTAAATTTAAAAAGTTATGTTATTTCATGAATTAGATTAAAACACAAAACTCTCACGCAATTTTCCTTCTATGTATGTTTTTGTGTTTTAATCTATTTCGTGAAATAACATAAATTTTTTGTTTTAAGATTTTATGATTTGATGCGTACATATTAGTGATCAATTTCTTATAACTACATCCACATATGAACTTTCATTCTTCTAAGCTTTGGGTAACAAGAATAATAATTTAATTTACAAATAGACAAATTAAACCTCAAATATAGTTATTGGATTACGTATACAACCATATTGTATTACATTTAATTTCTTCAATATTTATTTGATCTAAAGATAAACATACAAATAACATTGGAAAATACTATAAATAAGAGAGAAAAAAGACAAGCCTAAAAGAGAATTAAGTATTTTTTAAAACTTTGTTCCATTTTATTTTCTTCATCACCATTATTTATGTGATAGTATAATTTAAAGAGCTTTAGTGGCACAAACATATTAAATGCATGCATTGAGTGATAAAGTAAGTTAATTTTCTTACGCTAAACAAAAGAAAAGCAAACATTAGCATTTTAAGAGCAAACATATCCGTTAATACGATACAAACACTTCATTCTGTTACACAAAATATAAACATGAGAAAGTTTTGAATTATTTAGGAATTCTTTTTTCAACGAAGACATGGACAATTTTTTCCCCATAGAAAAGAGATTGAGACATCGATTGAAAAAGTTGAACAAATATAGAAGTGGCATCTATTTGTGGTCACCAAAAAAGAAAATCTATTTGTGGTTGTAGGGCAGGTACCCTTGGACAAACGGCTGGAATTTTAAAAAGTTTTTGTAACGATAAACGGGTGAGTCAGTTTGTGGAATTTTTTTTCTTTTGTTTTCCTAAATGGTGCCACTTATAGGGGCGGGCATCGATCGGTTCGGTTCGATTTTGAATATTATTGGTTTTGCCTATCGGTTATCGGTTTACAAATATCATAACCCGATAACCAAACCGATAAGATATTGGTTATCGGTTATCGGTTAATCGGTTATCGATCATTATCGGTTCGGTTATCGGTTTACCCGATAAGATAAAACAACTAAAACAATTTCGCAATATATAAAACTGTGGCCAGAAGTCAAGAAATAGATCAGATTTCCGTTGTCTTTGACAACTTTCTGATGCATAAATATAGGATTATATTGTTAATAAAACGTGGTCTTGTATCCTTAAGAACAGTTAAACAGAAGTTTACTGCTTAGGATTCTTAATATTCCAAAAAGAGAAACACTTGATAAAATTATAAGTGGATAATGCAACAACACCAAATTTATACATTTCTTGTCAAAACCCATTTCATTTCTCATAAAACAGAATCTCCAAAAACGTTTAAAGACTAGACAAACGATTAGAACAAGATCTCAAACAATAGCAGTGTGCGCACACACAGCACAACCCCCCCAAAAAAAATCCAGAGCCAGAATTCTTTCAAACAAACTAAGAAAAAGATGAAGATGAAGCAACTAAAAACTTACACGCCGGCCTGAGTCTTGACGGGCTGACTGGTGAGGGCGTGATGCGACTGACAAGTGATGTCGGCCTGAGTCTTGAGGGATGACTGGTGACTGGTAAGGGCGTGAGCCGTGAGGCGGAGAACTGGTGAGGGCGTGAGCCGTGGTGAGGCGGAGAACTGGTGAGGTTGGGCGGTAGGGGTGCGACGGAAAAATTGAGAAACTGAGAAAGAGAAACTGACTTACTGAGAATTGAGAAAGAATAGGAAAAACTAATTAAGAAACCCTAGTATAGTATGTATCTACTTAAGGGTAAACTAGTAAAGTAGTTAATTCTTATTGGGTTATCGGTTTTTACCCAATAACAGAATTGCAAACCGAGCCCGACAGATAACCCAATAAAAAAATTCTTTAACCCGTTACCGAACCGTTAACCCAATAACCCAATACCGATAACCCAATAAATAATTAACGATTCGGGTTATCGATTTTACCCGATATATGCCCACCCCTAGCCACTTACATAACAAGTGTTCTATGTTTTGTGGCTTGATTGACTTTATCTTAGGTTGTCAAATGTCTCAAACTTATTTTTTATTGAGATTTTTTCCTATCTATACCATATATGAAATTTTATTACCAAAAATATTTATATTATCTAAATTACCCGCCTAGTCTATATTTTCCTACAATTTATGTACCATTCGTTTATTAGATATTAAAAGGGCAGAATATTTCCTAAAAATGCGCTAAAAATCAGGAAAGAATCCTGATTGATTGATTCTACATTAAATTTAATTTTTGAAACGGAAAGGAATATTCTCATCAGCGTATTTTTCTCTTAAACTACAATTCAAAAATTAAGGAAAAAAAGTACGCACAGCTTCAAAAACTACGAACACCTTCAACTACGAACAGCTTCAACGAACTGAATTCAAATTGTAGAATTCAAATCTTCGAGATTCAACTACGAACAGCTTCAACGAATTGCTATATTCTGTTCTTCGTCATTTTTAGAAATCAAATTGTCGATCATATATCTGTTCTTCATCTTTTCTTCTCTCAATCTAGAAATCCAAAAAAACACCAACAACAACAAGCAATCATGTCGAAAATCGCAATAATGCTACAATTCAATGGGATTTGGGACAACTATGGCAGATTTAGAGATTTTGAAGTTGATGCCATTGTGGTAGATGTGAATGCAAGCTACAATATTCTGGTTTCTACAATTGCAGAACAACTATCGATTGATACTACAGAAAAAATCGTAGAAATCAAATACATCGTGAACGACAATTGTCCCCCAATGGAGATTAGGAATGATATGGGGGTTGTGAGCACGTGATTTTTGCCCTAAGTGAATTATTCCAAAAAAATTCAAACAAAATGGCTTCTTCCATTATTTTGCAATTTTGTGAATTTTGTGTTATTTTGTGTTAATTGTTTGCATTTTATTTGTGCATTTAATTCATATGAAAAATATAAAAAAAATATAATACACGCGACATTTGCATTTAGAATCTAATTTCATATTTTAGGATTAATTAGGGGTTAATTCATTTTAAAACAAAATACGAGGGAAATAACAAAAAATAGTTCACTTTTGCATTTTAATTGTTTAATTGTGAATTCGTCACAAAAATAGATTTTAAATAATTTTAGGATTTAATTAGTTTAACTTTGAAATATATTAGGACTTTATTTTAATTTTTGCATTTTAATGAAATTAGAAGAAAATATATAAAAAGAAATACAAAATGAAGACACAAAAGAAATAAAAAATGATTAATTGAAATGAAGGAAAAGAAGAAGCAGGCCAGCTTGTGTTTGGGCCTTTGTCAAAATAAATCCCCAGCCCAAAAATTAGAGAAAACCCGGCCCAAAACCGCCCCAAATGGCCCAGAACCCGGTCCATTCCCCTGCCTGGTCCCAAGCATCCCTAAACGACGCCGTTTGATTTAAAACGAATCTGAGCCGTCGAGGTTTACTGATCTAACGGCTCAGAAGTGAGGAATTGTAGATATATATATGTCCAAATGCCCATCCCCCTACCCCATCTCCCGTCTCTCACAAACCCCTGAAGACCCGCCGATCTCCGTCCTGAAACCACCGCCTGCCGCCCGCCGGAATTCGCCTACGGCGGCGGCCGGCGGCCAATCAAGCCCAAATTTACAGCAGAGCATCCCCTCCTCCACCCAATCCCAAATCTTCAACCATTTTTTCTCAAATCTTACCGGAATGTCTCGAATTTAGAAACCCTAGCGCCGCCTCAGCCGCCGACCGGCGAATGCCACTCCTCCCAAACCACCCCAAAATAACACCATGAGAACCCCTCTTCTCCCTTATCATGAATCCACTACCCGTTTCCTTCAAATCCCGGCCCAGCTCGTCGAATCTTTGCCCAAAGCTTTTCCGGCCACGACGCCAGTTACGCCAATGGCCGCCAAATTAACACCGTAGATTCTCCTCAGCCTCCTCATCTCAAATACCTAAGTCCCTTCCCTCGAATATGACTAAAACGCCTCGAATATCAAATCGAAGGTTTTCCGGCCAAAACCCTAGTTGCCCCAAATCTCTCCAAATTGATACCACCTGATCCTGAGACCTTCCTCATAAAGAATCTGTGATTGATAGCGTTCAATTCCTATCGGAGTTAACTGAATTTGGATTGTGAAACTGGCCGGATTTTGTTTTTAGTAAGTTCGTTCCCTTTCTTTTCTTTTCTTTTTCAGTCACTCTTCTATCTCTGTTTTTCTTGCTAGCATGTGGATTCATTTAGAGTGCTAGAATGATTTTGACAGTAATTAGTTTGCATGATTAGTTAAGGCTGAGGGTTCGATTGGTTTTTGTTTTTAGTTTAATTATCGCCTGTTAGCTATTCGTTCCGATTAGTTTAATAGTTGTCTTTTAAATGTTTTCTGATTTAGCTCAACTTCTGGTCTTAATTCTGTTAAACTAATAGCTGGTAATGGTTTACTTTTGATTGTTGATTGAATTGGTTAATAATTGAACAAAATTATGCGATTAATGCTTGGTTTAGTTAGTTAACTTCTAATTATAGTTGAGTATATCCAGTTTAGTTTAGTTGATTAGAGTTAGCTGGTCAGTCCTTAGTCTAATTAGTTAATAAGGGGTTAATTTGGGATTTCATTTGAGGACTTAATTTGGGAATTACTAGAAGCTTCTAGGAGGGGTGGTAGTTAAAAGTTTAGATTGATAGTGATAGTTGCTTGTGTCCCAAGTTAAAACTCAAGGACTAAACTGAAATTAAAGAAGGACCTTAGAAGAAAAATTGAAATCTGATACTCACTCATTTGTGCCTATAAAAGGGCATGCCCTTGCATACATTTGCAAGTTTTTGAGCTCTAAATCCCCCCCCCCCCCCCAAAAAAAATATCTTCAAGTTCCACAGATCTGAAATTCAAATTCAGATCCAAACTCCTCTTAGATCTTAGCTTTCTTCAAAGAAAAACCAAAAAAAAACAATAGAAAAAAAACCAAAACTCAAGAAAAAAAGTTACTGTTTCATTGCTTATTCTTAGATCACTTTCAACTTTTTCGAATCTGAGTAGTTTGAGCTAGCTGGTGGTTCAGTGGTCGTTTGTAGTTGATTTCTGGGTTCACTTTAGATAATTTGATGCTGTTTGGGATTGATTTAAACATTTCCTGATTGCTGATCCTATTTCTGGAGCATTTCGAGTCCATCTGAGTGCATTTCAAGTGATTTGTAGTTGATTGCTTGGGTCTACTTGGTTTCAAACTTTTCTGGGCTGTTGAACTAACTTTCTGGGCTGTCGTTTGAGTTCTGCTTATTATTGCTGCTGATTTCATCCTCTCCTCTGTTTTGTTATTCGAATTCCAGGTACACAGCTTTGACCTTGATGATTGTAAACTGAAGAATGAATCAATATGATGACTGAAGCATGAGATTTTATTAACTCAATTTCTGACCTATGTACTCAACGTTTAAGTTCATTGATGTTGTTTAAATGTTTTGCTTGTTTGCACTTAATAGACTGAAAATTATTTGTATTAGCTGGACTATTGAACTCTGGGCTTGAATTCATTTCCTCTAAACCTGTAGCTTCAATGAAATGTAGTTGGACTCCTGTAGTGGTTGTAGCTTAGAGTTTGAATATACGAACTCCTACGTATGTTAAGTCCTGGCGTAGTAAGCAGCCTTTAGTAATAACCTCAATAATTTGGTCCTAGAGTCGCGAATTCCCTGAATGAATAATGTTAGTTTGAACCAATTTTAAAATCGTTGGTTTGTTCTGAATTGGGATTGTTAACCTGTTCATACATAGTGTTAAATGAAGTCATCTAATCAAGCTGCTGTTGTTAAGGTCGATCCATGCTGCTGTTTTAATTTTCACCTTTAGTAACGCTTAGGAACACACCAATAAATAGAGGAATAAGATAATTTGAGCATGGAATTGAAATTCAAATGGCCAGTGTCTAATTAATTTGGGTAATTGCATAACTGATTTCCTACTATTACAAGTATTGAACCCATTCATACGGATTTGGATATAATTTTAGTAGGCATTTGGATTCGACTGAATTGAGGCCTCATCTGGACCAGTGAATGGCCACGTCAGGCGATTTGGGCCTCAATGTTCTGACGAACGGCCAGGCCTATGATTGGCATGCATTCATGCGTACCTGGTAATGATTTCTTCATATGGGCTGTGTTCAAGGCCCAAACTGATTCTAGATTTGAATTCATGTGAGTTCATGGATCTAAGCACAATAATTTTTAAACATTGATAAATTAGGTTTTTTCTTTTATTGATTAGAGACAAATTAAATAGAAAATTATAGGTTGCTTTAGGATTGGCTTTTAAATAAAACGAGATGAGCCTCACTATACAAAACAAATAAATGGCGGGGCCCTCGATAAACGTTATACTAAAAATACCTAGACTTCGGAATGGACCGTTTAGCGAATTTTACGGCCTTCCCCAAAGATAATAACATGTTAGTCCTTTTAGGTGCGTTTTAATAATCTTACCTTCTTAAATACGGGTGCACATTTATGTGACCCAAATCAAAATCTCAACGAAGTCGAAATGCGTCAAAAATTGCGGGTGCATTTATGTGACGCGATTCGAGACATGTTTTCACGACGTTGCAATTCTCTTAAAATAATGATAATAAAAGCGATTCAAAGTTGAAAGCATATATGCTAAAACATGTACTAAAATCAAATAAATAAGCCAAATATAGCAGTTGAGCGACCGTGCTAGAACCACGGAACTCGGGAATGCCTAACACCTTCTCCCGGGTTAACAGAATTCCTTACCCAGATTTCTGGTTCGTGGACTGTTAACAGAGTCATAATTCCTCAGTTCGGGATTCAACCGGTGACTTGGGACACCATTAATCTCCCAAGTGGTGACTCTGAATCTTAATAATAAATCCCGTTCCGATTGTCCTTTAATTGGAAAAACTCCTTTACACCCCGCAGGAGTAGGGAAAAAGGAGGTGTGACACATGGTATTCCGGTTTCCATCATTTCAGATAGATGTACTTAGTTCACATCGCGGTTCTAGAGGGCCGTATAGCATGGGTTAGGTACTCGGGTGGAGTTAAGCACAACATTTCACCCTCAGATAGACGGGCAGTCCGAGCGCACTATTCAGATTCTTGAGGATATGCTCCGTGCGTGTATGATTGAGTTTAGAGGGTCTTGGGATCAGTTCTTGCCACTGGCGGAGTTTGCTTACAACAACAACTATCAGTCCAGCATTCAGATGGCACCATATGAGGCCTTGTATGGTAGGCGGTGTAGATCCCCGGTGAGTTGGTTCGAGTCGGGTGAGGCTATGTTATTGGGCACAGACTTGGTACAGGATGCTTTGGAGAAAGTCAAGGTAGTTCAGGATAGATTCCGTACAGCCCAGTCCGGACAGAAGAGTTACACGGACCGGAAGGTTCGTGATGTTTCCTACACAGTTGGAGAGCGGGTTCTGCTTCGGGTTTCGCCTATGAAGGGCGTTATGAGGTTTGGGAAGAAAGGAAAGTTGAGTCCGAAGTTTATTGGCCCTTTTAAGATATTGAGGCGTGTTGGGGAGGTTTCTTATGAGCTTGCCTTACCTCCCAGCTTGGCAGGAGTTCATCCGATATTTCATGTTTCGATGCTCCAGAGGTATCACGGTGATCCGTCGCACGTGTTGGATTTCAGTTCAGTCCAGTTGGATAAGGATCTATCTTATGTTGAGGAGCCAGTGGCGATATTGGACAGGCAGATTCGAAAGCTGAGGTCAAAGAACATTGCATTTGTGAAGGTTTAGTGGCGGGGTCAACCGGTTGATGAGGCGACTTGGGAGACCGAGCAGGATATGCGCAACCGTTACCCTCATCTCTTCACTACTTCAGGTATGTCTCTATGCTCGTTCGAGGACGAATGAATATTTAAGTGTGGGAGGATGTAACGACCCGGCCGGTCGTTTTAAGAATTAATGCCCCGATCCCCTATTAACTGCATTCCCCATGTTTGTTTCTGCTATTGTGAGTTGGCGGGAGGATTTAATTGGAGTTTCGGAGAGTTTTGGGACACTTAGTCCCTAAATGAGAGTTTAAGTTTTAGAACTTGTACCGTAGTCGGAACAGTGTGAAGACGGCCTCGGATTGGAATTCCGTTGGTTTCGTTAGCTCCGTTGGGTGATTTCGAGTTTAGGAGCGTGTTCGGATTGTGTTTTGGAGATCCGTAGCTTATTTAGGCTTGAAATGCCAAAAGTTGAATTTTTGAAGCTTTCGGTTCGATAGTGAGATTTTGATATCGGGGTCGGAATGGAATTCCGAAAGTTGGAGTAGCTCCGTAGTGTTGAATGTGACGTGTGCGCAAAATTTCAGGTCTTTCGGATGAGGTTTGATAGACTTTTTGATTGAAAGCGTAATTCGAGAGTTATTGAAGTTCTTAGGCTTGAATCTGATGTTAATTCAATGTTTCAATGTTGTTTTAGCTGTTTTAAGGATTGGTATAAGTTTAGAAAGTGGTATATTGACTTGTTCGTGCTTTTGGTTGAGGTCCCGGGGGACTCGGGGTGGTTTCAGATGGTTAACGGGAAGTTTGGAGTTGGGAATTTGCAGCTGAAGCTGCTGAGTCTGTTGTCATAACCGCACCTGCGGCTTGGCGACCACAGGTGCGGCACCGCAAAAGCGGCTGAGAGACCTCAGATGCGGCCATGTGAGGGAAGGCCAGTTTCCGCAGGTGCGGTAGTTTAGGCGCACCTGCGTGAGTGCATGTGCGGTAGAAGAAGCGCAGGTGCGTCCCAAGGGAATTAATGAAATCTCGCAGATGCGCACCTGGGACCATAGGTGCGGGGAAATGTCCGCAGGTGCGGAAGTTCTGGGACAGAACCTATATAAAGGTTCAGTCGCAATTTTTTCCCATTCTTTCACAATTTTCATCCGGATTTTGGGCTTTTTGGGAGGTTTTTGAGAGAGAATTCAAGGGAGCTTCAAGGAGGTAAGATTTTTGGAACCGAAACTCGTTATTATGGTGATTTTTATCATTGTAAGCATGAAATTTGAAGGAAAATCAGTGGTAAATTGAGGGTTAGGGTTTGGTTAATCGGAGAGCTTTGAGTGATGATTTGAGGGATCATTTGAGGTCCGATTTTGGTACTTTTGTTATGACTGAACTCGTGAGAGTGTGAGGATTCCGAATTGTAAATTTTACCCGATTCCGAAACGTGGGCCCGGGGCGTTTTGGACATTTTTACCTAATTTCGCGTATTAGCTTAGAATTTATTTGTAGAATTAGTTACTTGAAGTTTTAATTACATTATGCAATTGAATTGAATAGATTTGGGCCATTTGGAGTCGAGTACTCGTGGCAAGAGCGTGGTTTCGGGTTGATTTTGAGCCGGTTCGAGGTAAGTGGCTTGCCTAACCTTGTGTGGGGGAAACTCCCCTTAGGATTTGGTTTTGTTGATAATTGAAATGCCTTGTACGTGAGGTGACAAGTGTATACTAGTGCTAATTGTTGAAAATTCATTTTCCTTAAGTAACTATAAATGTGATTTCCTTTTTCCCTGTTCATACTGCGTGTAATTTAAGCCTGCTATTAGCCTAGGGGAGCATGTTTAATTGACTTAATTGCTTTACTTGCTCAAATTGCCTTATGTGGATTATGTGCAACATGCTAGGTAGGAATACCTGTTTTACTTTGGTATGAGAATTTGAATTGAATTGAGTATTCTTGTGTTGCTGCTGTGTGTTTACTTTGGGACTACGGGACGGCATCCCGGGAGATCCCCCTGTATGTTTACTTTGGGACTACAGAATTGTATTCCGGGAGATTCTCCTGCACTTTTACATTACAACTACGGGACTGCACCCGGTAGATTCCCCCAGTACTGAGTATTTACATTTGGGACTACAGATCGGGATTCCGGTAGATCCCCGCGCACTATGAGTTGGACTACGGGACGGTATCCCGCGAGATCCACTGGATATTTATATTTGGGACTACAGGACGATATCCTGGGAGATCCCCGGTTGTTATCTCTGTGTGAGCTGTATTCCTTTCCATGATTATTTGTCTCTGTTATTGCTGTTGTTGTTCTTTCTATCCCGTGTCACTTCTTAATGTTGCACTTAACTATACTGTCTTATTCTATACTGTTATACCTTGTATTTCATTTGACCTCAGTAGGGCCCTGACGTTCCTCGTCACTACCCAACTGAGGTTAGGCTTGGCACTTACTGAGTACCGCTGTGGTGTACTCATGCCCTTTCTGCGCATGTTTTTCATGTGCAGATACAGGTACTCCCACTCAGTCATATCACCCTTGAGGCGAGACGCTTTTGTAGAAACTTCGAGGTATATCAGCCGCGTCCGCAGACCGAAGAGTCACTTTCTATTCTCTGTACTAGTTTAGCCCTTCTGTATTTTCCTTGCTGATAGACATTCTGGAGTTAGAGCTTTTTATGTATCTCTTCGCTTGTGATTCATGGGATTCCGGGTTTTGAGAATTGTTCAGCTTTTTTTGAGATCTTGTATTGGTATATGCCGAGCGGCACCTTAAACACTTCTACATTTGTTTATCTTCAGTTTTTATTAGTTCTTTTCGCATTTTGTTCCTTTTTCCGAAATTGTTAGGCTTACCTAGTCGTAGAGACTAGGTGCCATCACGACAGTTCACGGAGGGCGAACTTGGGTCGTCACATCTACTACTTGTGTTGTGCTCCCTATTGTAGATTCATGAAATGTTCTGTTTGCCCACTTGACATGCATAATGCCATCTTTCAAGAAATCTTGTTCATTGCACAACCTAATGAATTTGTGCATCCCCTTGAAATCATTCATGCAAATTGAGGTAATCCTTCTAACGGCTTGGTACTTACGGATGCATCAGTTCCTTGTGGAAATTAGCTTCTCTAATCTCTCTATCTAAAACTGACACCTTTTTATTTATCCATCAATCAAGTGGTGTTGTTGCTTACTTCCCGGATTATATTGGTAATCTAGTAATAACTGGCAGTTATCCATCCTTCTTGGAGCTCATTTACCCAAAATTATCATCAGAGTTTTTCATTCATGATCTGGCTTCAGTCTTCTTTTTGGGCGTGCAAGTCACTCGAACCTCTTTAGACATCACATTCTCGCAACTATCATTATTAAAGAAATGCATTTTGTAAAGCGAAGTCAATCGTTTTTTTTTAAGAATGATTTTTTCACCTAAACCAAGGTTTTATTTTTGCGTCAAAATGCAGATTCAATTGGTAATGTGTAATGAAAAATTTATTTTCCAAGAAACAACCAACATTGTTCGATTTTTATTTCAAATACATTAAAATTAATGTTGAAAGATGACCAAAATAGGTCATTTTCTCAACTCATTTAAAACAGTTGATTGATTTCGATCTTTATTTTCTTAATAAAATCGACCGATTTCGGTAGTTATGTTAGCGCAAAAATACGATTAAAGAGTATAAATAAAATAAATAAATCTTTTACCAAGCATCAACGATCTAGTGGTAGAATAGTATCCTACCATTGTGCAGTCCTAGGTTCGCTTCCCAAATGGTGTATTTTTAATTGCATAATTTTAAAAATTGATCAATTTTCGGTTCGATTTTTTAGGTTGAGTTTAAATTCAATTGACTGACCGAAATCCATTGGTAAAAAACGACCGATTTTGGTAGGTTTTTGCTACTGACCAATATTTTTCCGATCCATCAAATTCAATTAGTTTTTGGTCAGTAATAGTTCAAAACCAACCGCGTCTGATCTGTTTTTTGATCGAAAAAGATCTGTTTTTAGTAGCGTGTTTGTTGACGGTCAATTTTGACTCTCCCTTTTAAAAATAATTTATTTAAACTCAAATATTTACAATGAATATTTTGAAAGTATTTTCTATCAATAAATACCTAGTTTACAAAATTAATTAAGTATTAGTTTGAAATTAATAGCGTAGTACTAAAATTATGTAATAATAAATATATTTACTATTTTAATATCATTGAGGCGATTTCTAAAATACATCACCTAGGATTTATAATTAATTTAATGAACTATTTCTCAAATTTTTATTAGTTAGATTATTATGTTCAAAATTAGTGTTATAATTTAGCAGATAAAGTATTTTATAAATAATTAATTATAATAATTAGTAGTATACTTGATGATTATAATTTTTACTTTATTTTATAGAAAAAAATTAAAAAAAATTTAAATTAATTTTAAAGGGGTTAAAAGGCACAAAAGCTATAATTGCAAATCTCTAATTAAACATAAGATGGCCATCTTTTAAATTAGTTTGGCCCAAATGACAAGCTCAATCCGAAAAAAAAATATCCAGTCCAATGACCCTATATTTCCATCTTGGCGATTCGTGTCCCTCTCCCTAAACCAATGAGATTGTGCCACATCATCGGCCTCCCACACTCACAAAACAAACACAGCTGATCTGAGCCATTTATTTTCTAGATCGACGCCCCACAATTTAACTCTACTTTCCTCTCTAATTTTCAAGCCACTCCGAGGTTTTATTCTTGATCGTTGGATCACAAATATCCAACGGCCATCGAATTTTCCACAAAAATTGGTTTAATCCCTGAATATCAGGATTATTGATCTAAAAGATCGACGGTCCAGATCCCATCTCCTCCTCTTAACCCTAAAGACCAACCCAACTACCCTAAACCCTAAAATCATTTCCTCCAGCACAGCCGCCTCTCTTTCCCCTTCTTTTCTCTTTTCTTTCAACTTTACAAGCTAAATCAATCACCAGAACTTGCATAAATTCGTGCAAGGTCACGAATTCATCAAAGATTCATCTCATTTGCCTTCCCTAGTCGTGATTCCAGCAGGTTTCCTCTCTCATCATCAGAAACATAAACCCCCAATATCGTCACTCTTTCCATTTTCACCATTCGATTTCAATGTCCTAATCGAAAAAGTCAGACCATAAGGGTGAAACTTCAACTCACAGATTTTTTCCTTCATCTCTTCAAATCAAAGCAAGCCTGAGATGCTAGCTGGCTTCAACTTTGGTATTCGACACCCATAGGTCAAATGCAATGACCTCTTGGTATTAGGGTTCTGACCCGCAGTCTCTTGTGCCTTAACGGTCGGCCTCTCACTTCTCTCCTCTCAAGTAAAATCCTTAATGATTTTCCTCTATTCCCCAGATTTTTCACTCGATCTTGCTTGCATCACTTGGCAATCATCCTTCACTACTGAATTTGAATTTTGCTGAAACCCTAAGACATTAATGGAACTATAAAAATGGCTTTCAATGTTCTCACCTAACACACAACAAGATAGACCTAACAGACCAACAAGAACTAAAAATCCTAATATGAGTATAAAAAACTATCTAGATATCAAAAGCTTAGGCTCTCTATCTCTCTCTCTTCCTCTGATTAATTTCCATTTCTTTTATTTTCGAGTTCCTTCACTACTCAAAAATTTGAAACTTTGATTTCTCATACAACTAAGTTAAAATCCTGTTTGGTTTTCTACCCAAGAGCAGGTCAGTACACCTCCATCCTCTCTCTTTAATTTGTTTCATTCGAAAATCATGAGCATGCTATTGTGCTCCTGTTAAATATTTTCTTTATAATGTTTGTTCAGTATATAATTATTTATTTTTGTTTCATCATGACTTATTGAGAATCTATCATAAGCTGATGTATTTATTATTGGTCAAGTAGTTGTATGTCTTCAATTTATGCATTGAACAACCTTTGCGTTTAAGTTGCTTAACTTGCCTTGATGATTTTTTATATCTACCTAGACTTCAGACATTACTCTAATGTTCTGTTGTAATCTTCATGCAGTCATGCTGTGTTTTGTTCAGTTTTAATCCCCATGTTTATCATGTTATATTCTCCTGAGTTCTGTTTCTCTGCATTTAGGTTGTGCTATAGACTTCATGTTTATCATGTTGTACTCTTCTGAGTTTTGCTATACTAAACTTGTGTTTTTCTGTTCATCATTCCATGTTCTTTGAGTTGTGTCATGTTATATTCAGGGTTGTTGTTGTAGTCTTCATGCCAATTATGCCATATTTTTTTGATTTATGTTACTCTAAACTTGAATTGTTGTTAGACGATCCTAGCTGAAACAGACATGTAAGTATACAGTTTGATTCTGCATCATTTGGTCATGGCTTCTGAAGTCTGAATATTCAAAAAATACATTACATCTCCACATGAATGCTTGATAACCCTTATGTTTTCTTTGAGTCCTTTTTATGAATGTTTCACACCTATGTCTAGCTATTAGTTGTAGACAGCCCCAATAGGATAAATTTTCCTGTGAATATCAGTGGTATCTGCTATGATCAGCCTATCTCTTGTGAGTCAGATTATAGTTGTGCCTATTGTGGCTAAGTGTTGATTGTTTCTGTAATTTGAGTACAAACCTCATGTCTAGTGTTCAACCTATATCTGTACAGCTGAGTTGAGTCTGTTTAAGTATCATATTTCCCCTATTCTTAACCCCTAATAATATTGATAACCTGATTCTGTAGTGTTTGGGATTCATCTTGTTTTGTGAGGTTATAATCTTGATTGAAATCTCTATATGTATGGGAGTTTGATATGAAGCTTTATTAATCCTTCATGGCTTCATATTTTGAACATTGTTTTGAAACTATTCTCAGTCCTTCCTTTCCCCTATCATTCTAGATTGAGTCTGGAGAGCCCTTTTGTTATTACTTATTGAGTACAATAACTTGCCTATGTCATTGTCTGAATCTTTACTATGAATCCCAAGGGATTCAAGTAATGTTATTAACCTATGTGTACGCTCATGATAGTGTCTAGTATCAAACTAATTTGTGATCAATGTTGAGGCATTAGCATCTGTAATCCCAAAGCTGTTGCAATTCTAACTATGTGTTTGTCTATGAGTCATATGACTCCAGTTGTTTGGTTCTTTAGCTACAGTAGTACAAGTGTTCCTTCTTCCATATGTGCTTACAATTTAACTTTTAAACCTGTTCAATAATTGTTTCATTCATTCAATACTTATGTAAAGTCATACTGTCTCAATGAGTTTTCCTAAGTTATTCTATTACGAAGGAGTATGCTTTTGTGGTAGCAAATGTCAAAGTAGTTGGTTTGCATTAAATGGACTTCATTGGCATTCAAACCTATAGGAAGAGTTAGTCGTTAGTGGTTAAAGGTATTTGGGTGTAGAGTTTAACTCTAGGTTGAGTTACTTTCCCCGTAACAAGCATTGCCCCGAGCCTTGAGACTCCTGATAACTTTGAAGTGTCGGGGGATTCAAAGGGGGATCGACCTTGAGTAGAATTATCTCCTTAGCCTTTAATTCATTGACACTTATTACTCTCTTTGGGTTTGGTGTTCAATGACAGCGAAAGGCATTCAATGTGGATCATTTACTATGAATAACCTCCACATTAGTATAACTTTTCTTAGTATTCAAATATTGCCAGTGATCTTTTTTTTTATTACCTGCTTACGGATTTCATATATGATTATGTATACAGTGTTGTCATTCCAATAACCTTTGTTTTTTTGGACATGTACAATGATTTGGGCCTGCTGAGTTCTTCAAGAACTCAGGCCCAAGTCACGCCTTGCTATGTCTCAGAAGGTTTAGAGTTAGCTGTCATCCGTGTTGCTCGTCCCTATTATTGTTGGGCCTAACTTTCAAGGCCCAAACCTCCCAGAGTCACTTATTTCCCTTCGCTTCATTATTTACTATTTTTTCGTTACTCTCCAGTCGCACAATGCCATTATTCTTTGCTATGTTTACTGTTGTGTTATCTAATGTGTATAAGACAATTATATATTGGATTGAATGCTTTATTTTATCTTTTAGCTCACCTAATATAACTTGGGCAAGCCTTAAAGAACCTAGGATTAAAAGAGACATTAGTTAGCAGTTAATTCATATCTGCCAATTGTAAGCTGTTATTAATTTGTCATACTTTACTATCTCTTTCTCCTAAAGATTTTGAAGCCCAAAGGCTTAACAAAAGCAGCAGTCCCTCTTTCAAAAGGAAATCAGAACTGTCATGAATTTAATCTTTCTAAAAAGGATTAGCTATTTCAAAAAGATTATGTGCTGCTGCCCAAAAAAAACAAAGTCTTTCAAATGGTTTTTCTCATTTAAAACAAGGTTACATCTTAGGTTCATTTTCACCTCATTAGAGTAATATGAACTTCCATGATTTAGAAAACAAAGTTCTATAACTTAGCTCCCTTTTTTTACATACTTTTATACAAACGTTCCATCTTTCAAAGTTCTTTTCAAGTCTATATATGTTATTTCCTAACTTTTCTTTATATCCACTCATTTGAAACTATACTCTTCCCTTATAGATATTATTTCCTAATATATGGTAAGCTGTACTTTTGAGCAGTAGTTAAAGCTTAGTACAAATAATAGTCCTAAATTTAGTCTAACTCCTATGGAGATACCTTAGGTACATTTTAAGGAGTGCCTAACAACTTCGCCTTAGAAGAATAAGAACCCTTACCCATAATCTCACTGGTTAGCAGACTTGTAAAAAAAACAATGACTTTAGCAATTAAATAGGTACCCTAGTATACCTTTAAATGTTAGGTGACGACTCTCTTTCCTCAACAACAGAAAAATCACAAGTTGAATCTTGTTTTGACTAAGGCAAAATAGGGTGCAATAGTGTTGTATATTTCTAGCATCTTCTTAAAGGCAAGTTTGCAATAACATAAACCAATCACTACTATAATGGTTAAGACAATCCCTTTTTCGACGATCCCACACTTTATCATACGATTTATGGGCCTATACGATATGTTATACTCAACACACTAAATCTTGCGTTTCTGATCAAAGTATGCCAATTAATATGCACTCTCCTAGCTTGAATCACTAGGGAGGTGTGAAACGAATACTAGGATACTTGAAGAACTCTCCATTACCAATTTTGCATCTGACGAGTGCAAAATAAAATACAAAATCGAAGTTCGCTAGTTAAAGATAGTATAGTTTAATTATCGTCTTCACATGGATTAAATTTAAACAATATTTAAGTATTTCAGGGTCAAACACTATTCAGGATATTCAACACTTTGATTTGGGATAAGTATGATTAACTACTAAAAGTGAAACAATTGACAATTGATCGCGAAGAACTAAAGACTAGCAAAATTAGGTTGATATCAATGTGAGAAATAAGGGTCATGACATGATAAGTGCAATATTGTTATCCTAGAATTGACACTATTTAATTTCACTATTAATATTCTATTGATTCTTTCAAATTCAACAGGTTATTGTCCTATTATTCTGACTCGGGTTCCTCTCTCAATTAAACCTAAACCGTTCAAATAAGCTAATATGAAGTGCGGTGAAACTTGTCTATTGGTAAGAGTGGTCTAAGAGAAACTTCTCTTGAATATTTCTCAATCTTAATTCAAAAAGTAGAGCATAAAGCTCTTTCGATTAGTTTTTGAGAAATACGAAAATAAATTAAGGCATCTGTTGCAACAACATTCAATACTATGCTCCTCTTCCGATTAAACACGATAATGAATAAAATCACAACTAGAGTTAAAGCTCTTCCAATGAATTCAAGAAATCAAACAATAATCAATTTCATAAATAACAATCAAGTCACAAATCGTGTCTAACCCTAAGGTAAACTATTCCATAATCATGGAGAAAGTCATCATAAATAAAGTTGAAGAGTAAAAAAAATCAATCCAACGTTACAATCTAAACTCCTGTATTGAATTGGTAGAAATATAATGAAATCTTGTTTGTTGTAGCCTCCAAAAACTCCCCATGTTAAAAAAAAAAAATCCCTCAAAAATGTATTTTTGGTGTATTTATACCATGTAGGAGTAGGCTCGAATGAAACTACCCTTTCCAAGCCGAAACATGGAAAATACTCTAAGAAATTTTTATAGGCCCTCCGTGCTCCGTGCTACGCCATGCGCCGTGGTAGTGGGGAAGGTCAGAGGGCAGTTTCTGACAGGCGGCAGAAAAATACACTACCACGCCTCCCATGCGGCGCGGCTGTGCAATCTTTTAAGAGTAAATTGTTTTTCTTCACTTTTTGATGTCCAAACTTGGTCCTCGACCCCCCAACGCGATCCCGATTTAACTTTTGGAGCTTTTACTCAGACTTCAAAGCTCCAACTTGTTTGATTTAGCTACAAATTATCTTAATAGCTCGGAATCATTTCCTGCAAGACATAAGCATAAATCATTATCATTTAAGCTCAAACATACGCAAAAAGTGCAGTAATTAGAGTGTAAACTATGAGTAAAATATGGGTTTCTAACCTACCGTCAATACCCCACACTTAAACCATTGCTCGTCCTCGAGCAATCGAACTATCCTTCACATAGAGACAATCCTTTTATCAAACAACTTCCTTCACTCATCAAGCATAGAATATTTAAAGCAGACTAAGCACCATACCATAACATCCTAGCCTCAGACTCAACTCACAAGCACCACACATTTCTAAAACCTGCTCACTTACTCTAACACATAAGCCAAAGACATCCCCTTTCTTTCACAAGTCATGTGCCCTCAAACAAATAATGGAGAGCAGTGCCATGCGCAATAAAGTTCAAGAACAATTAGGAACTCAAGAAAGAAAGAATTAACTCACTCTTAGAAATAAACTATTAGTGACACAGAAGACATACCATAGGCTTGCCCTTAGTGTAATACTGTACTAATTGAGCTCATTCAGTCATGGATCAAGTAGGACTTAATTTGGTTGTAATGTAGGTTGCGAGACATGTAAAATACATATAGATAATAGTGAATACACCTCCCTAAGCACTTTAATACATAACATTAACATGCCAACCCCACACTTATGTTGAATCAAACTCCAACCTTCACACATAATAGCATCAAGCCCCCAATTTCATTAAGCACAAACAAGATAAGAGCTACACTAACAAGGAATCAATTTTTTTTCTTCTTTCCCATATATACACAAACTCATTTTTCTCTTTTCAAAGTCCTGACTTTTTTTCCTCAAGAAGCTTTATTTTTTTCTTTCTTTCAATACCTTACAGGTGGCTCTCACAAGTTTTCAAATAGTGCACCTTTCTCCATTTTTTCTTAATTTCACTCAAAACCCAACAATACCTCCACTTAGGTTTTAACAAGCTCATAGATAATGCAAGTGCTTAAGAGAGGTAAAAGGTTCAAACAAAGAGTCAAATCAAACAAAGGGGTTGGGTTTGTCGTGTGGTTGCCAAAGAAATAGGATTACATTCTCAACGGGGCTAACTAAGATACACAACAATTAGGTGGATAAAATCATATATTTGTCTTAACAAAGAAACGCCTATATCATTTTCTAGACTGAACAAGACTTCTGTTTTACTTTGCAAATAAACAGGACAAGTTCTAGACATCAACTGACATACACAGAATATAAACAAACCTTACTCACACTATGGCACATAACTCAATTAGGACCAGATCTATCCCCATTCTCTAGTCAAAGCAATTAAGCAGAGTCAAAATCAAACAAATTAAGGTACTTATACATGAGTCAAGAACTGAGCGTAGGTGTCACAACTAAGGCACTCACCGCTCTCAATGCACAACAAAGTCATCTCCATTTAACACCATAGCACAAGACTTCTCTATTCCTAATAAAAGAAAAACTAACTACACCCGGTTCAAGCAAAACGCTTAAAAAAGATCAGCGGCACAAAGAAAATCAAGGGAAAATCTACCTAAGAAAATAAAACAAAAATGAAAGACAAAGCAATTTTTTTTCTTCGACTTTAATCCCTCAAGAAGACAGTCGAGAGAACCCATCGTCGGGAAAAGTCAAAAAAAAAAATAATTTTCAAACACAAAAGAAAACAAACACACATATACATATTTACATCCCCACCCCATACTTTGAATTGTGGCATGTCCCCATGATGCACAAATAAAAAGCAAGAGGTAAAGAAAACTCTCCAGAATTATCTAGTCGGGTCTGAATCGAAGTCGGGATCCACGTTGCATGCCCGACCCAGTGCACACATCTATGGCGACAGTTTCTTTTCTGTCTTCTTCGAGTACACCCCACACTTGTCATGCTTATTCTCTCCAGCTCGCTCTTTTAGGACATATGCCTTGGAATCAGAGTATGCCATCAACTTATCTCTTGGTGGACCCTTGCTTCCTCCATATTGAAATCCTCTATGTCTTCCCCCACTCTTAGTATGAGCTACTTTTCATGAATGTCCAAAATAGCTCTACCAGTAGCCAAGAAGGGTCTCCCTAAAATCAGAGGGACCTCCTTTGTAACGACCCGACCGGTCGTTTTGCTTTCTAGAATCCCGTTTCCCTAAATAAGACTTCCTGTACGTGTTTTTACTGTTTTATGACTTTCAGGGATGGTTAGTTCGGGATTTGGAAGGGTTCGGGTTGAAATCGGAACACTTGGTTCCTTAAGGTTGGCTTAAAAGGCTAAGTTTGACTTCGGTCAAAAATTTGAGTAAACGATCTCAAAATTGAGATTTGATAGTTCCAATAGGTTCGTATGATGATTTCAGACCTGGGCGTATGCTCGGATCGGGTATTAGATAACCCGGGAGCATTTCAGCATCTAATAGTGAAAGTTGGCATTTTGGGTATATTTCATAAGTTTGGGTTGAAGTGGATTTTTTACATTATAGATGTCCGTTTGGGATACTGAGCCTGAGAATAGCTATTTATGGTGACTCTTTACTTAAGAGTGCGTCCAGAAGTGGATTTGGAGGTCCGTAGGTCGTTTCGGGGTCATTTGGCAAAAATTGGAAATTTAAAGTTTTTTGAAAGTTTGACCCAGGGTGGACTTTTTGATATCAGGTTCAGATTCTCGTTCCGGAAGTTGGAGTAGGTCCGTAATGTTATTTAAGACTTGCACATAAAATTCGGCGTCATTCCGAGTTGATTAGATAGGAACCGGACACGCGGAAGTATTTTTAGAAGTTTTTTGAGTTCATGAGTTAATCCATGCGTTTTGGCGTCCGATTCGTGGTTTTTGATGTTATTTCAGTGTTTCGATCGTGCGAGCGAGTTGGTATGATTTTGTTAGTTGTTTGGTGTGCAGCTCGGAAGGCTCGAGTGATCTTCGAATGTTCGGGAGGATGAGAAACGCTCCCGGGTCATCCAAAACCCGATCTGGGCATACACCCAAGTCTGAAATCATCATACGGACCTATTGGAACCGTCAAATCCCAATTCCAAGGTCATTTACTCAAAATGTTGACCGAAGTGAAACTTGGCCTTTTAAGCCAACCTTAAGGAACCAAGTGTTCCGATTTCGATCCAAACTCTTCCGAATCCCGAATCAACCATCCCCACAAGTCATAAATCAGTAAAAGCAAGTACGGGAAGTCTTATTTAGGGGAGTGGGGTTCTAGAAAGCAAAACAACCAGTCGGGTCATTACATTCTCCTCTTCTTAAACAAACATTCATCCTCAACGGGTTTAGATTCATACATGAAGTGCTAAATAAGTGTGGATATCTGCTCCGCATGTCCTCCTCGGACTCCCAGGTCACCTCCTCGACCCCTCACTGGTTGGACCTTTACAACAGAAATCCTCTTGGATCTTAACTGGCGATCCTGTCTATCAACAATGGCAACTGGCTCCTCCTCATAACCCAAGCTCTCATCTAGCTGAATAGTACTGAAGTCTAACACACGAGACAAGTCGGCGTGATACCTACGAGGCATAGACACGTGAAAAACTGGATGAACCCCTAATAGTCTTGGAGGTAAAGCAAGCTCATAAGCAACCTCCCCAACTCGCCTCAACACCTCAAACGGGCCTATAAACCTTGGGCTCAACTTTCCTTTCTTCCCGAATCTCATTATACCCTTCATCGGCGAGACTTTCAAGAGAACCTTCTCGCCGACCATGAATGATACATCACGCGCCTTTTGATCCGCGTAACTCTTCTATCTGGACAGTGCTGTGCGAAGTCTCTCCTGAATTATCTTTACCTTTTCCAAGGCATCCCTCACCAAATAAATACCATATAACTTAGCCTCGCCAGGCTCAAACCACCCGATAGGGGAACGACATCTCTAACCATATAAAGCCTCAAATAGAGCCATCTCGATGCTGGACTGATAATTTTTGTTATGTGAAAAATCGGCCAAAGGCAAGAACAGATACTACCCTCCAAAGTCAATCACACATGCTCTCAGCATATCCTCTAATATCATAACTATCCGCTCCGACTGTCCATCGGTCTGAGGATGGAATGTTGTGATGAGCTCCATGCGGGTCCCCGACTCACTCTGAATAGCTCTCCAAAAATGCAAAGTGAACTGAGGGCCCCTATCTGATGTGATGGAAACAGGCACACCGTACAACCGAACTATCTCCCGAATATAAATGTAGGCCAACCTCTCTGATGTATAGGTAGTCACAACTAGAATGAACTGTGCCGACTTGGTCAACCTATCAACAATGACCCAAACCGCATCAAACTTCCGCAAAGTCCGCGGTAACCCAACTATGAAGTCCATAGTAATGCGCTCCCATTTCCACTCAGGAATAGTCATCCACTGAAGTAGGCCCCCTGGCCTCTGGTGCCCATACGTGACCTGCTAGCAATTTAAGCACCTAGCTACATACTCCACTATGTCTTTCTTCATTCGCCGCCACCAATAGTGCTGTCTCAGGTCACGATATATCTTCTTAGCACCTGGATGAATAGAATACCATGAACTGTGTGCCTCCTCGAGAATCCTCTCCCTCAAGCCGTTGACATTAGGAACACATAGGCGACCCTGGACTCAGAGAACACCATCCTCGCCGATAGAAACCTCCTTGGCACTACCCTATAGTACCATCTCCTGAGAAATGCCAAGAGTGGATCATCAAACTGCCAAGCCTTGATCTGCCCCAATAGTGAAGACTGGGCAACAACACATGCAAGAACTTGGCTGGGCTCAGAAATATCCAACCTCCCAAGTCTGTTAGCGAAGGACTGAATGTCCAAAGCTAGTAGCCTCTCCTCTACTAAAATGAATGCCAAGCTACCCATTCTCTCTGCCTTCCTGCGTAAGGCATCCGCAACCACATTTGGCGGGTGGTAAGAACACTCCGGCATCGTGCTAAAATAAGGCCTTACTAGAGCTTCTCGAGGAAGAGGTGGTGGTGCTGAATAAGGGGGCCAGACTACTGGTGCTATAATCATAGGCTGATGACTTTGCTATACTGCCTTGCCTCCGAAGTCTGATGCAAAATCTCTTCATATGACCCGGATCCCCACACTCGTGACAACCCCACGGTGCCATAGACTTCTATCTTGAAGCCTGACCTTGATGGCTCGAATATCCACTAGAAGAATCCTGATGACTAGAATACCCGCCGGAGGAACCCTGAATAGCTGGCGGGTGGTAAGAACACTCCGGCATCGTGCTAAAATAAGGCCTCACTAGAGCTTCTCGAGGAAGAGGTGGTGGTGCTGAATAAGGGGGCCTGCTGGGCTGACCCCTCCCAAACTGACCTCTGCCCCTAGCTAGGGTACCTCTAAACTCTCCAGAGAATCGGGTCCTCATGTCCTACTACATCTGCTCTCTACACCTCTGGCGGTAATCCTTAATCCTCCGAGCAATCTCCACCACTAGCTAATACTCAGTCCCTATCTCAACCTCTGGGGCCATGCTAGCTCGAATATCGGGGTGTAACCCCGCAACAAATCTCGGCACTCTCTCCGCATCTGTAGGAAGTATCATGAGTGCATGGCGAGACAACTCAGAGAATCTTGCCTCAAAGTCGATCACAGATATCTGACCCTGCTCGAGCTGCTCAAACTGACACCGTAACTCTTCCCTCTGAGAGGGTCAAATATACCTATCCAATAGAAGCCGTGTAAACTGATCCCAAGTCATGGGGGAGAACCTGCTGGTCTGCCGAGAAGGTAAGACTGCCACCATCTACGGGCCCTGCCTTCTAACTGGAAGGCAGTGAAATCTACTCCACGGGACTCCAATATCCTCATGTTGTGCAGTCTGTCCTTACACCTATCAATGAAATCCTGGGCATCCTCATGACGCTCACCTTTGAAGATAGGAGGGTGTGGCCTAGTCCATCTGTCCAATAACTTCTACAAATCGCCGTCCGTAGCTGGTTTGGGCTCAGGTGCCACTGCTACAACTAGCTGGGCACCGCCTGCTGGTAGAGTACCTAGAGTCTGATATACGGCAGCTGCGTGCTAAGGAGCCTGAGCAGTAAGGGTCCGTGCTCCCCCCTGCTTGAGATGTGGCTAGGTCTGCAGGAAATAAACCAGCCTGAGTCATAGAGTCCATGAACCGCAGCATACGGCCCATGACCTCCTGGAATCCCTGTGCTGTCATGAAATCCGCCGGGGCAGGCTCTGCTGCGGGCACCTCGCCGTGCTCCTCAATAATGGGACCCCCTGCTGGTTCCGCCGGTGGTGCATGTGGGGCAGCTCTGGGATGCCCTCATCCCCTACCTCGGGCCGGTGCCCTCCCCCGGCCTCTATCAACACGAGAAGCAGCTCCTCCCGGGTCTAGAACGTCCGCCGCACACGTCCTCACCATCTGTGAGAGAGTAGAAGAAGGAAGTTTAGTATACCATCGACTGCACAATAGAAGATGAATAAAGAGTAGTTTCCTAACACCCTATAGCCTCTCGAAGATAAGTACAAACATCTCCGTACCGGTCCGTAAGACTCTACTAGGTTTTCCCATAACTTGTGAGACTTACGTGAACCTAGTGCTCTAATACCATGTTGTCATGACCCAAAATTCCATAATAGGCCGTGATGGCGCCCAACACCTTTATTAGGCAAGCCAGCACTAATCAACTAGTAAATTCTCATTTGTATAATTAGTACGTGATAACTTTCCATTTTTGATTAAGAAATATAGAGTTCAAAATTTAAGAATAATTAAATGCAAGTAGTGAATACGAATTGAAATCATAAAATAAGACAAAAATCATAAGTCTACTAATGTGTGTGCCAAGACCTGGTGTCACACGTGTATGGGCAGTCTAGTAGAATATACAAAACCATACTATCCTACTGTCCGGAAAAGCAATAGACAGGAACATAAAGACAAAAGAGAGACTCAAGCTGCTGTGGGACAGCTCAGAAGGGCAGCTCACCGGGAAGTCTCAAGCTGGGGAGTCCAAATCTACGCGTCGGACTGATGGCCAGATGCACCTGCCTCAAAGCCTGTACATTTAAGTGCTGAAGTGTAGCGCGAGTACATAAAATTATGTACCCAGTAAGTATCTCGTCTAACCCCGAAGAAGTAGTGGTGAGGGGTTGACTCTGACACCTACTATGGTCAGCAATTATAATAATATGGAGTTCAATATTTCAATTCACAATGTATGTATATAACAACAAGCTCAAACAAGAATAATACTAAAAATCCTTTCATCCAAATAAATCTAGGCACTTTCTTCATTTAAAACAAGTGATCTTTCAAGCAATGAATCATACGAGTTATAAGGGGTTCCGGTTCTATTATCACAGACCAATACCACCGAGGACGTTCGGCCTGATCCAACATAAAAGTAAAATGTGCACTACCGAGGGTCGAACGGCCCGAACCATATATAGATTTATTAACCTGCCGAGGAGAAAGGCCCGCTCCTATTAGAGTAGTGAAAATAATCACCCCGCTCGTGGAATATACTTGCGACGCGGTTACATATAGATATAACTTAATGTTTCCTCAATTCTTTTCAAAATAAATATTTTCCTGAAATCCTTGAAATCATGACATCTTCAACTTAGTTCCATTCAATGCAAATCAACAATTATAATCATATAACGGTACCCACAAAGCATGGTGTAAGCCTATAACTACCCGGACATAACAGGACTGGTAGCTGCGTATGGACTCTCGTCACTTCGTGCGTACGTAAGCCCCACAACTAATCATATATTAGTTAAGTTTACCTATGGGAAAATTTCCCTCTTACAAGGTTAGAAAAGAGACTTACCTCGTTTCGAGCCTACTTCCAACTCAAGAATGCGCTCAAACTCTCAAACCGGAGCCGCACAATCTGAAAATATTCAAATAGTGTAAAAACCAATCATTATAGGTTTAAAAATTTATATTGTAGCTATTAAAGTGATTATCCAACCCCAAAGGCAAGGTTCCTAAAATTCACTCCTGGGCCCACGTGCCCGAATTCCAGAAATTTTTGAAGGAAGTTGTTACCCATAGCCTAAGGATCAAGAATACATGATTTTTACTTTATTCCATAACGAATTTCGTGGTTAAATCATGTTTTTATCAAAAAAGTAGGTTTTACTCTAATCCCATTATTTTCACTAATCTTTACATGTTAATCTACCCAAAATTCAAGTATTTAACTCACATGTAATAGGAAATTACTTACCTCCAAAAGCTTGGTGAAAAACCTCTCTCAAGAGCTCTAAAATCGCCCAACAATGGAGTGCAAACGAGCCAAAATTGTCTAAATCCCGTAATAAATGAAGCTCAGTGCCTTCAATGATTTCCGTATCTGTGGCCATGGCCGCACCTGCGGCCACCGCATCCGCGGAAAATGGTCTGCTTCTACGGAACTTCACTGGGCCGGCTGGGGCCGCTTCTGCGGATGGCCAACCGCTTCTCCGGAGAAAGGACCGCTTTTGCAGTTTCTAGGCTGGCCACCCTTGGCCGTATCTGCGAGTCGAGGCCCGCACTTGCGAGCTCGCATCTGCGGCTGACCAACCACAGGTGCGGTTATGACAGAAGCTGGAGCCTCAACTCCTCATATTTTCGAACTTAGCTCGAGCCTCGCCCGATTGATGCTCGTGGCCCCGCCCGAACATACCAACAAGTTTGGAATCATAAGACAGACTCACTCGAACTCTCGGAACGCCCGTAACAACATTAAAACTAACAATCACACCCTAAAACCAATTGAATCAAACTTATGAACTTCAAGTTCTCCAATCTACTTCTAATGTGACGAAACGTACTTATACTACTCGGAATGATACCAAATTTTGTGTGCAAGTCTTAAATAACATTATGGAACTATCCCCGATGTTGAAGTTTCATTCAGACCTGGATATCACAAAAACCTGCTACAAACCAAATTTAAAGGACATCAAAATCCTTATGGAGTCAACATTCATTATTAGGCGCCAAAACGCTCTTTGGTCATCCAAAACCCGATCCGGGCATATGCCCAAGTCTGAAATCATCATATGAACCTATTGGAACTATCAAATCCTAATTCCAAGGTCGTTTACTCAAAATGTTGACCGAAGTCAAACTTGGCCTTTTAAGCCAACCTTAAGGAACCAAGTGTTTTGATTTTGATCCAGCCTCTTTCAAATCCCGAAGCAATCATCCCCGCAAGTCATAAATTAGTAAAATTATGTACGGGAAGTCTTATTTAGAGGAATATGGTTCTAGAAAGCAAAACAACCAGTCAGGTCGTTACATCATGTAATCCTTGCTTAGTTATAATATTGACATATTTTGTTAGCCCATAATAGCTGTCAAGTCGACCCCACGTCACACTTCTTCAAGGTTAGACTGGATACTTGCTGGGTACATATTGTTTATGTACTCACGCTACACTTTTACACTTAAATGTGCAGGATTAGGGGCAGGTGCATCTGGGTATCGGTCCGTCACGCACGCTTGATCCCTGGTCCAGACTACACGGTGAACTGTCTTTCGAGCCAATCTGGAGCAGCCGGAGTCTTTCTTTTGGTTTATTGTTCTATCTATTTCATCTCAGATAGTAGAATAGAAATCTTTTGTATATCTACTAGTAGTCCATACACTTATGACACCAGGTCTTGGCACACACTAGTAGACTTGTAGTTTTGGTTTTATTTCCATGGTTATGATTGCACACAACTGCTTTCGTTTTAATTATTTTACATATGTCATTTATTAATTTTTTAAGTTAAGGAAAGTTATTTACTCTTAAAACCTACTAAAAGGGGAAATCGCAAGATTATTCACTGTTGGCTTGCCTAGCAATGGTGCTGGGCGCCATCATAACCTATAATAGAATTGGGTCGTGACAGTATGGTATCATTACACTAGGTTCTCATAGTTCTCACAAGTTATTGAAATGCCTAATAGATTCTTGCGGATCGGTGCGGAGACGTCCATACTTATCTTCGAGAGGTTATATGGTGTTAGGAAACCACTCTTTATTCATCTCCTATCGTGAAGTTGATGGTGTACTAAGTTTCTTTATCTTATTCTCTCACAGATGGTGAGAACGCCTACGACAAATGTTCCGGACCCGGGAGGAGCTGTTCCCCCTATTTCTAGAGGCCGAGGTAGAGGCCGGGGGAGGGGACCAACACGAGGTAGGGGACGTGGACGTCCCAGAGTTGCCCCAGTTGCACCACTTGTGGATCCAGTGGAGAATCCCATCATTGAGGAGCAGGGCGAGGTGCCCGCAACGGAGCCAGCCCCAGTCAATTTCATGTCAGCATCGGGGTTCCGAAGGCTATGGGCCGTATGCTATGGTTCATGGATTCTCTAACCCAGGCTGGTTTATTTCCAGCAGACCGGACACATCTCAGGCAGGAACGGGAGCACAAACCCCTACTGCTCAGGCTCTTGGGCATGCAGCTGTTGTATATCATATCCCGGGTGCACTACCCGTGGGCGGTGCCCAGCCAACTACAGCAGCAGTACCTGAGCCCAGAGCAGCTGTGGTCGACAAGCCACAGAATCTATTGGACAGATGGACTAGGCTACACCCTCCTGTCTACGGGGGTGAGCGACATGAGTAGCCCCAGGACTTCATTGATCGGTGTAGGGACAGACTGCACAATATGAGGATATTGGAGACCCATGGGGTGGATTTCACTACATTCCAGCTGGAGGGCAGGGCTCGTAGGTGGTGGCGGTCTCATCTTCTCGACAGACCAGCAGGTTCTCCTCCCATGACTTGGTACCAGTTTACATGCCTTTTCTTTGATAGGTATTTTCCACCCTCTCAGAGGGAAGAGTTGCGGTTTCAGTTTGAGCAGCTCCAGTAGGGTTAGATGTTAGTGACCGATTATGAGGTGAGGTTCTCCGAGTTGTCTCGCCATGCACTTATGATACTTCCCATGGACGTGGAGAGAGTGCGGAGGTTTGTTGCTGGGTTGCACTTACGTATTCAGGCTAAAATGGCCCGAGAGGTTGAGATGAGGTCTTTTTATAAGCTAGTTGTGGAGATAACACGGAGGATTTGGGTCACCGTCAGAGCGGTAGAGAGAAGATGCAGCGGGACAAGAGGGTCTGTTATTCTAGGGAGTTTAGAGGTGCTCCGGCTTGGGGCTGAGGTCAGTTTAGGAGGGGTCAGCCTAGCAGGCCCACATATACAGCACCACCACCACCTCGGGGTGCTCCAGCGCGACCCTATTTCAGTGTCATGCCAGTCTACCAGCTATTCGGGGTTCTTGCAGTGGCTACTTAGGCCATCAAGGTTCTTCCAGTGCCTACTTCAGTGCCATGCCAGAGAGTTCATACCATCCACCAGCTATTCGGGGTTCTTCTAGTGGGTATTCAGGTCATCAGGGTTAGACTTCAGAGCAGCAGATCACCGTACCGAGAGGTAGTTTCGAGTTCGAAGATTCAGTCATGTGTGGAGATTCTGCCCCAGGGTTTGGGGCAAGGCAGTAGAGCATGGCCAGCAGCCCATGATTACAGCACCAGCTGTCCGGCCGCCCAGAGGCAGAGGGAAGGCCGGTAGGGGTTGTCCTAGAGGTAGAGGCCAGGTAGGGGGAGGTCAGCCAGCTATTGTTCAATCGGGCGTAGGCCAGCCAGCCGGCGCTCCAGCTAGGTTCTATGCTTTTCCGGCCAGACCAAATGCAGTGGCCTCAGATGCCATGATCATAGGTATTATCTCTATCTGCGGTGGGATGCTTTAACATTAGTTGATCCAGGGTCAACCTATTCATATGTGTCATCTCTGTTTGCTCATTTCCTGAATATTCCTCGTGTCTCCTTGGGTATTCCTGTTTATGTGTCCACTCCTGTGGGCAATTCTGTTGTTGTGGATAGGATCTATCGGTCCTGTGTGGTCACATTTTGTGGATATGAGACAAGAACGGATCTTTTGTGGCTTGATATGATCGACTTTGAGGTCATCTTGGGCATGGATTGGCTATTCCCATATCACGCCATCCTTGATTGTCGTGCCGAGACTGTTACCTTAGCGATGCCAGAGTTACCTAGATTGGAGTGGAAGGGTTCGTCTGTTAGTGCATCTAGTCGGGTTATCTCTTTTCTGAAGGCTTGACATATGGTCGAGAAGGGTTGTTTGTCTTATCTAACTTATGTTCGGGATATTACCGCAGAGACCCCCGCGATTGATTCAGTGCCAGTACTCGAGGTGTTCTCCGATGTGTTTCCTTCTGACCTTCCAAGCATGCCACCAGATCGTGATATCGATTTCTGTATTGACTTGGCTCCAGGTACCTAGCCTATAGTCCCACCATACTATATGGCTCCAAAAGAGTTGAAGGAATAGCTTGATGAGTTGCTAGCAAAGGGGTTCGTTAGACCAAGTGTATCACCTTAGGGCGCACCAGTGTTATTTGTGAAGAAGAAGGATGGGTCTATGTGGATTGGCATTGATTACTGCATGTAGAACAAAGTTACCATTAAAAACAAGTACCCGTTTTCGCGTATAGATAATTTGTCTGACCAGTTGCAGTGTGCTAGGATGTTCTCTAAGATAGACTTGAGATTGGTGTACCATCAGTTGAAGATTTGGGACTCAGATGTTCCGAAGGCTGCTTTCCGCACTAGATATGGCCATTATGAGTTTCTAGTGATGTCCCTCGGCTTGACTAACGCCCCAGCAGCGTTTATGGATTTGATGAACATCGTGTTCATGCTCGATATAAATTTGTTTGTCATTGTCTTCATTAATGACATTTTGATCTACTCGCGTAGTATGGAGGAGCACAAGCAGCATTTGAGAGTGGTGCTTCAGACCTTGCGGGAATAGAAGTTATATGCTAAGTTTTCGAAGTAAGAGTTTTGGTAGATTTTGTAGCATTCTTGGGGCATGTTATATTAGGCGAGGGTATTAAGCTGGATCCCAAGAAGATTGAGGTTGTTCAGAGTTGGCCTCGTCCGACTTCAGTGGCTGAGATCAGGAGCTTCTTGTGGTTAGTAGGTTATTATCGCCGGTTCGTGCTATTGAAGCACCTTTGACTAGATTGACCCAGAAGGGTGCTCTGTTCTTTTGGTCCGATAATTGTGAGGCTATCTTTCAAAAGCTCAAGACAACTTTATCTACGGCACCGATTCTAGTGTTGCCTTCCGATTCGGGGATATATATGGTGTATTGTGACACTTCACATGTCGGCTTGGGTTGTGTACTAATTCAGGAGGGGCGGGTTATTTCATATGCTTCACCTCAGCTGAAGATCCATGAGAAGAATTATCCTGTACACGATTTAGAGTTAGCCGCGATCGTTCATGCTCTTAAGATCTGGAGGCATTATCTTTATAGAGTGTTCTGTGAGGTTTACACTGATCAACGCAGCTTACAGCATTTGTTCCAGCAAAGGGATCTCAATTTGAGGCTGCACAGATGGCTTGAGTTACTGAAGGATTATGATATCACTATTCTTTATCATCCGGGCAAGGCGAATGTAGTCACGGATGCCTTGAGCAGAATGGCAGAGAGTATGGGTAGCTTGGCATTCATTTCAGCAGAGGAGAGGCCATTAGCTTTGGACATTTAGTCCTTGGCTAATAGACTTGTGAGGTTGGATATTTCAAAGCCTAGACGAGTTCTTGCATCGTCGTTGCCCAGTGTTTACTATTGGAGCAGATCAAGGCTCGGCAGTTTGATGATCCGCATTTGATGGTTCTTAGGGAGACGATACTACAGGGTGGTGCCAAGGAGGTTTATCGGCAGGGATGGTGTTCTGCGACTCCAGGGTCGTCTATGTGTTCCTAATGTCGATGGCCTAAGGGAGAGGATTCTAGAGAAGGCACACAGTTCTCGGTATTCCATTTATCCAGGTGCTACAAAGATGTATCGCGACCTGAGGCGGCATTATTGGTGGCAGCAGATGAAGAAAGACATAGTTGAATATGTAGCTAGGTGCCTAAATTGCCAGCAGGTTAAGTATGAGCACTAGAGGTCAGGTGGCCTACTCCAGCAGATGACTATACCGGAGTGGAAATGGGAGCGCAATATTATGGACTTCGTACTTGGGTTGACGCGGACCTTGCGGAGGCAGTGTGGTCATTTGACTACACATACTTTAGAGAGGTTGGCCCAGATTTATATTCAAGAGATAGTTCGGTTGCACGGTATACCTGTTTCCATCATATCAGATAGAGGCCCTCAGTTTACTTTGCATTTCGGGAGAGCAGTACAGAGTGATTTGGGGAACCATGTAGAGCTCACCACAACATATCATCCACAGACCGGCGGGCAGTCGGAGCGAATAGTTCAAATTTTGGAGGACATGCTCAGAGCATGTGTGATTGACTTTGGAGGGAATTGGGATCAATTCTTGCCCTTGTCCGAGTTTGCTTAAAACAACAGTTATCAGTCCAGCATCGAGATGGCTCCATTTGAGGTTTTATATGGTAGGCTATGTCGTTCTCTCATTGGAGGGTTTGAGCCTGGCGAGGCTAAGTTATATGTACTGACTTAGTGTAGGATGCCTTGGAAAAGGTAAAGTTGATTCACGGGCGACTTCGCACTGCACAGTCTAGATAAAAGAGTTACGCAGTTCACAAGGTACGTGATTTATCATTTATGGTGGGCGAGAAGGTTCTCCTGAAAGTCACGCCGATAAAGGGAATCATGAGGTTCGGAAAGAAGGACAAGTTGATCCCAAGGTTTATAGGCCCATTTGAGGTGTTGAGACGAGTTGGGGAGGTTGCTTATGAGATTGCTTTACCTCCCAGTCTATCGGGAGTTCATCCAGTTTTCCACGCGTCTATGCTTCGGAGGTATAACACCGACTTGTCTCCTGTGTTAGACTTCAACACTATTCAGTTAGATGAGAGCCTGGGTTATGAGGAGGAGCCAGTTGCCATTGTTGATAGGCAGGTTCGCCAGTTGAGATCCAAGAGGATTTTCGCGGTAAAGGTTCAATGGAGAGGCCAACCAGTCGAGGAGGCAACCTTGGAGTCCGAGGAGAAAATGCGGAGCAGATATCCACACTTATTCAGCACTCCAGGTATGATACCAAACCCGTTTGAGGATGAATGTTTGTTTAAGAGGTGGAGAATGTAACGACCCGTACGTGCTTTTACTATTTTATGACTTGCGGGGATGGTTAGTTCAGGATTTGGAAGGGTTCGGGTTGAAATCGGAACACTTGGTTCCTTAAGGTTGGCTTAAAAGGCTAAGTTTGACTTCGGTCAACATTTTGAGTAAACGACCTCAAAATCGGGATTTGACATTTCCAATAAGTTTGTATGATGATTTCGGACTTGGGCGTGTGTTCGGATCGGGTTTTGGATGACCCGAGAGCGTTTTCGCGCCTAATAGTGAAAGTTGGCGTTTTGGGTAAATTTCATAAGTTTGGGTTGAAGTGGATTTTTTTACATTATAGATGTCCGTTTGGGATTCCGATCATGGGAATATCTCTGTATGGTGATTCTGGACTTAGGAACACGTCCGCAAGTGGATTTGGAGGTCCGCAGGTCGTTTCGGGGTCATTTGGTGAAAATTGGAAATTTGAAGTTTTTGGAAAGTTTGTCTGTGTGTGGACTTTTTGATATCAGTTTCGGATTTTGGTTCCGGAAGTTGGAGTAGGTTCGTAATATCATTTAAGACTTGCACGCAAAATTTGGTGTCATTCCGAGTTGATTTGATAAGAATCGGACACGCGAAAGTAGTTTTAGAAGTTTTTGAGTTCATGAGTTAATCCATGCGTTTTGGCATCCGATTTGTGGTTTTCGATGTTATTTCAGTTTTTCGATTGTGTGAGCGAGTTTGTATGATGTTGTTAAACTTGTGTTGGTGTTTGGTGTGGAGCTCCGAGGGCTCGGGTGAGTTTCGGACATTCAGGATGATAAGAAAAACTTCAGTTTTTCTGGTGTTTCTTGGCAGTTGTTACAGGTATCGCAAATGCGAGAAATTGTTTGCATTTGCGAACCTCGCATTTGCGAGGAAGGCTTCGCAATTGCGAACAAGCCAAAGCTGGGCAATGTTCGCATTTGCAACACTTTGGTCGCATTTGCGACCTTGACAGTGTCCGCATTTGTGTCCCTTTGGTCGCATTTGCGAGCTTGGGAGTGGGAGCCCAGGTTCGCATTTGCGATGGATTTGTCACATTTACGACCTTCGCATTTGTGAACCAGGTGTCGCAAACGCGACATCTGCGTACTGTGCACAATATTATTAAATGCGGGACTTAGACTATTTAGCTCATTTCCTTCCATCTGTTGGGCGATTTTTGGAGCTTTTGGAAGAGGGTTTTCACCTAGCACTTTGAGGTAAGTAATTTCTACACAACATGAGTTAAATACATAGATTAGGGGTAGATTAACATGTAAAAATTTGTGAAATCAAGGGTTTAGATGAAAAAACCTAGGTTTTGGATAAAAATAGGATTTGACCACAAAATTGGTTATGAAATGTAGTAAAAATCATATAGTTGAGTCCATGAGGTTATGGGTAACAAATTTCTTCAATATTTTCCGGAATCCGGGCACGTGGGCCTGGGGGTGAATTTTAGGGATTCTTCAAATAGGCTTTGGAATCACTTTGATAGTTAGGATATGAACTTTAGAGCATGAGTTGATTATTTTATATAATATTTGACTAGTTTCGAGTTGTTTGGCACCGAATTGGGTGTTTGAGCACAATCTTGGAGCGGAAAGTAGATTTGAGACGGGGTAAGTCTCTTTTCTAACCTTGTGAGAGGGAATTAACCCCATAGGTAAATTTAATTAAAATGTGCATCTATTTGCGGGGGCTACGACGCACGAGGTGACGAGAGTCCGTACGTAGCTACTAATTATGCTATTGTCCGGGTAGTCTAGGACCCATATCATGCTATACTTGAGATGTTTGCACCCCTACTTGTTAATTTAACTGCCTAGGTCATATTAATAATTTATAAAAAAATTGTAAAATGTTAAATTTCACTTACTTGAAGCTGTGAATGGAATACTTAACTATTATTGAGAATTTGTGTTTCTTTAGAGTATTTTCTATTTTTGGAGCGGGCCGAATGCCTCGTTAGCAGATAGATGCATCTATGGTTCGTGCAGGTCGATCCTCAGCAGTGCACAATTTAAATATATTTATTTTGGATCGGCCCATATGACCTCAGCAGAATTTACGCATGATAAATCTTTGGGACCATTTATAATCGATATTGTTTCATTGGCTTTGATATAAATTGATAAATGATGAAACTAAATTCGGGGCTTAACACTTGTGAAAGGATTATTTACTTATTGAGTTTAGGTAGTATTCTTGTAAACCTTGCTTAATTATAATTTTGACATATTTTGTTAGGCCATAGTAAGTATCAAAGTCGATCCCTCGTCACTACTTCTTTAAGGTTAGATTGGATACTTACTGCCTACATGTTGTTTATGTACTCACGCTACACTTTTGTACTTCAATGTGCAGGATCTAAGGCAGGTGTATCTAGGTATCAGTCCAGCGCGCACGCTTGATCCCTGGTACGAGACTACACGGTGAGCTGCCTTCCGAGCCATTCTGCATCAACCGGAGTCTTTCTTTTGGTATATTGTTTTGTCTATTTCATCTTACACAACAGAGAAGAAATCTTTTGTATATTCTACTAGTAGCCCATACACTTGTGATACCAGGTCTTGGCACACACTAGTAGACTTGTTGTTTTTGTTTTATTTCCATGGTTATGATTGCACCCAACTGCTTTCGTTTTAAATATTTTAAATATGTCATTTAATAAATCTTTTAAGTTAAGGAACGTAATTTACTTGGAAAACCTACTAAAAAGGGAAATCACAAGATTGTTCACTGTTGGCTTGCCTAGCAACGGTGTTGGGCGCCATCACAACCTATAATAGAAATGGGTCGGGACATCCCTATTCTCTTCCATTTTCACCACAATGAATTCCACAAGAAACAAAACTTTATCCATCTGAACTAGAACATCTTCCACTATTCTTTCAGGTATGATTATGGTCTGATCCACCAGCTGCAAACACACAAGTATAGATCTGAGTTCTGCAATCTCTCCCTCCAATTTCCCGAAAATGGACAAAGGCGTAAGATTAATAGAAGCACCCGAATCATGCAAAGATTTTTCAAATTTAGTACTTCCTAAAGAGGAAGGTATAGTAAAACTCCCTGGATCTCCACACTTTTGAGGGATCTTATTTTGCAAAATGGCACTACAATGCTCTGTGAGCTTGATAACTGATGTATCTTTCACTTTCTGCTTGTTGGACAATATCTCCTACAGGAACTTAGCATAGGTTGGCATATGTGAAAGCACCTCTGTGAAAAATATGTTAACATGAACTTGCTTGAGCACTTCTTGAAAATGCCCGAATTGTTTGTCCAGCTTCTCTCTTCTTTGCTTTTGCGGGAAAGGTAGAGCAAGCATATATTTTCTCTCCTCGATCTCCTCATTCATTGAATTCTCATCCTTCTTCTTTTTCAAAGCTTTAATCCTCCCCTTCTTCAGATCATCATCAGGATCTATCCTCACTTCACCTTCTAGATTGTTGCTATTTTCTGCTCCTCCATAATCTCCACTCGTCTTTCAGTCAACATACCATTTGGTTAAGCAATGGGGTCCTTCAATACGTGCGCACTTCTCAATACGCTGCATTTATTATTTCTTTTGGATTCCTATCAGTATCAACTGGGAGAGTTCCTGGAACCCTCTAAGACAATGGATTAGCAAGTTGTCCCATCTGTGTCTCCAAGTTGCCGATTATTGTGCCATGAGTTTCAAGTCTCTCATATGTCTTAATGATAAAGGCCTTCACTAGATCTTCCATGCTAGACTTGGATTGTTGAGGCTGGTGCTGCCTCTGCTGATTTAGAAAACCTGGAGCTCCGTGTCCCTAGGATCTAGAGTTATTCTGTTTCTAAGCATTCGCACTACCACCGGGTGAACTCCACGAAAATTCGCCAGTGCATCGCAGCATCCTTTAGTAAATAAAGGGAATGCCCTTAAATAAACTGCATCTTTTAACACTCCATTGTACTGGAAGGTGTTCATGATTTCCTCAAAATCCATCAAATGAGTGTTTGGATCTTAATTCACCTTGCCTCCGAAGACATTTATTTTGGATGGTTTGAATCAAGCCTTGTTTCAACTCAAAATTATTAGCTATAATCGGTGGAGGCCTCACACTTAAAAATCCCTAATTGTATACCAGCCTAGCATATTCTCCTAAAGATCTCCCAGGCTTGGGTGCTGCATTCTCAAACTGATCTTCAATCAGCGGCCGATTTAGGTTGAATCTTAGACCCCCATCATCTTCTATTGTCTCATCAGCAACTTTAAGGGTTGCTTCAGCTGCAATCCGTGCAGCTTGTTCTCTCTGTTGTGCTGCCTCTCTTGCAACTAAGTCTACCCCATCATCACCGTTGTACGCGGCTAAAATCGGAGAGCCCAATTTTACGATCGTTGTACCTTGCTGAAGTTTCACCTTGAAGGCCCGGGGCACACCTCGAGGTTCGTCCCCGAGGATTCATTATGACTGACCTCAGGGCAGCGCAAATTGGTGGTTATCATGAACAAGCAGGAAGTTCCCAAGGCACGTGATCAAAGCTGACAAAACCTGCAAGAGAAGCATTAATCTGTACTAGACTAAAGAATAGTTGTACCAGCTATATTTCTTTGTAATAATTACTCATGTACTATGTTTGGATTTCCCCTCCTATATGAAGGGGGACCTTACTGTTTTGTAAAAGGGGGATGACATTGAATGCAAGAACAAGAACATTCTCTGCTCTACAACTTAAATATATTCTCCTTTGATCTTATTACATACATTTATTGCTTATATTCATTGTACTTCATTAATTGTTCTTCGTTTATTACTCATTATTGATCATAAAGAGCCCTCATCAAGGCCCTTAAAACTGTTAGTTCTCCATTAGCCACTCAGAGCTCAACGCCTAGCTCGACCTCGAGGCCCTGTATAAGCCAGCTCGGGGCCCCGATTCTCAATCACTCGGTTTATGTATTGCGCTATCCTTCAAGCCCTTACCTTACTTTCTTGTCTCACACCTATCATCTACTGCTTAACAACTAGCATAAAAATAAAGGGATAATTTCACATAAGTACACTTGGGGAAAGCACTTTTCAGCCGCCTAACCCACAAATACAATTTTCATGCGGTAGCCCACAAATAATTTCAGCGCCTAACCCACAACTTCATCAACTACACCCAAAATCACGCCTAAATCAGATTTCACTTTTTTCTTTCATTTTTATCTTTACCCTTTTCATTCTTAATTATTTTTTACTTCTCTCTGTATAGTAAACAATATCAGCAAGTTGAAGTAAAAAATAAAAATATATTCATCCTTAGAGTCTATAATTTTATTTTTATATTTTTTTTGTAAAATTTAAAGTTTTGCAAGGGAAATTCTTATTTCACTAGAAAAAATAAAAATTTACATTATTAAACACCTTATATACATTGTTATACACACAAATATAATCATGTATAATTATGTATAATCTTGTATAATTATGTATAATCATGTATAATTCTATATAACTATGAGAATACCCACAAATATACATGGTTATACATGATTATACAAAGTATATATATATATATATATGGATGTACAACATATACATTATTCTTCCTCTCTTCAGAAGTTATTTAAAGTGAGAAGAAGAAGAAGAAAGGCTACGCGTTGGGATCGTTTCAGACTATGCTGTTAACATATGCTGGTGGTGTTGTCTTTACTGCCCTTGTCACCATCCCCAACTGGCCCGTCTATAATCGCAATCCTCTCAGTTGGTTGGACTCAAGTGAAGCTGAAAAATATCCCAAACCACTGGCTGCTAACTCCAGTTCAAAGAAAAGAAAAAGACTACAAAAGATAGATCCGGTGTGGATTGTTCAACAAAATTATTTTGTGGAAGAGGAAGATAATGAACGGAGCAAGGAAATCTGAAGAAAAATTCGACTATTTTTCCAGAGAGAGAGAAAGAGACGGAGAAAGAGCAACAGATTCAATATGAAAGAGAAAGTGGGGTGGGGAGAAAGTCTGAAAAAAGTGTGGGCGGCGAGGGCTAATCAGTGAAAAAAAAATGTCAACAGTATAGAACTGGGCCATACAAGGTAAGAAGGGAAAATATGGGCCGTATTTTGTTAGGATAGTGGGCCAAGTGACATAGAGTGTAATTTCTTCAAAAATAAATCACATATTTCTAGAACCACAAATCAAATCTAATTGCAATTACCATTTTCAAGGTAAACAGTTTGGCGCCCACTGTGGGACTAAAAATAATAGTGAGTGTTTTCTTGCTGGTTTACTACATAACGCAAGTTATCTTTCACGCTTTTTCTTGTCCAAGAATCTTTGATTTCAGGTCAAAATGTCAGTAAATGTACATGAAAACAACGGTCATGAGGACTACGGAGAGAATGGTGTAGCTATTTTAGGTGTCGGTGTACCACCGCGAAACCCTAAGGACGTACCAGAACCAATTCTCGTGGATGTGGTCTCGCGCAACGCCCAACACGTCGATATAAGCTCCCACACCAACAGGAGTATACGCCAAGAGAACCATCAGGAAACTCAAAAAAATCCAGCCCGGGAAGAAATTTGTTTATTACTCATTATTGATCATAAAGAGCCCTCATCAAGGCCCTTAGAACAGTTAGTTCTCCATTAGCCACTCAGAGCTCAACGCCTAGCTGGACCTCGAGGCCCTGTATAAGCCAGCTCGGGGCCCTGATTCTCAGTCACTCGGTTTGTGTATCGCGCTATCCTTCAAGCCGTTACCTTACTTTCTAGTCTCACACCTATCATCTACTGCTTAACAACTAACATATAAATAAATCACGTATTTTTAGAACCGCAAATAAAATCTGATTGCAATTACCATTTTCAAGGTAAATAGTTTGGCGCCCACCGTGGGGCTAAAAATAATAGTGATTGTTTTCTTGTTGGTTTACTACATAACGCAAGTTATCTTTCTCGCTTTTTCTTGTCCAAGAATCTTTGATTTCAGGTCAAAATGTCAGTAAATGCACATGAAAACAACGGTCATGAGGACCATGGAGAGAATGGTGTAATTGTTTCAGGTGTCGGTGTACCACCGCGAAACCCTGAGGACATACCAGAACCAATTCCCGTGGACGTGATATCGCACAACGCCCAACATGTCGATATAAGCTGCCACACCCACAGGAGTATACGCCAAGAGAACCAACAGGAAGCTCGAAAAAATCCAGCCCGGGAAAAAAACCCCCAGCACATCGTTCATATGATCATCAGAGGGACCGACGTTCCCCAAGGACCCGTGATCAAGTGGGCAAAGGTTTCCATCACAATGGAAGGACAAATCTGGGGCCGCATGCCCGAGGACGTCCTTGCCTTCAGTGAAGAGGACTTTGAGACCTTTTCTCATCCCCATAACGACGCACTGGTAATTTCATTTCTCTTGAATAACGTTCAAATTAAATGTGTACTCGTGGATCCAGGTAGCTTGGCCAATGTAATCAGGCCGAAGGTAGTGGAGCAGCTTGAATCGCTCGATTAAATCATACCTACCTCCCGAGTCCTCAGCAGTTTCAACATGGCCGACGAAACAACGAAGGGGGAGATAACCCTCCCGGTCAACGTGTCCGATACAGTTCGAAACACAAAATTTCATGTCATCGAAGGTGACATGAGATATAATGCATTACTTGGAAGACCATGGATAGACAACACGAGGGCAGTGCCGTCAACTAGAAGATAATGTTTTCGACAGAAGACGGTATAAAAACGGTATATGGATAACAACATGTGGCGAAGGAGATGTTTTCGGTTCATGAGGAGCCACCAACCTCAATACCATCCACCTCGGAGGAGCCGAAGGACAAACAGACCCTCGAGAATGATGAAGAAGACTTCCTGCCCCCTCCCCCCGAACCTTCATTGCCCCCGAAGAATCGGACGTAACAAAATCAACAGTGGAAGAGCTGGAACAAGCCGTTTTGATCGAGCATCTCCCAGATCGATCGGAAGGTATACCTGGGAACGCGATTAACCCCCGAACATAGGAGAAAATTCATTAAATACCTTGTTAATAACATCGATTGCTTTGTGTTGTCCCATTTAGATATGACAAGGATCCCGCCGGAAATAACCACCCATCGACTAAGTGTTGACCCCAGGTTCAAACCGGTGAAGTAAAAAAGAAGACCTCAGTCCGAGGTAAAACACGCGTTCATCAAGGATGAGGTAACAAAACTCCTTAAATAGGATCTATTAGGGAAGTAAAATATCCCGAATGGTTGGCCAATGTGGTGGTAGTTCCAAAAAAGGGAATATGTTAAGAATGTGCGTAGATTATAAAGACTTGAATAGAGCATGCCCCAAAGATTCATTCCCGTTGCCCAACATAGATCGCTTGATCGATGCTACGGCCGACCACGAGATCCTGACCTTTCTCGAAGCCTACTCGGGGTATAATCAAATTCATATGAACCCTGAGGATAGGGAAAAAACTTCGTTCATCACAAAGTACGGTACGTACTTCTATAATGTGATGCCCTTCGGGCTAAAAAATGCGGGGGCTACATACCAACGCCTAGTTAATAAGTTGTTCGAAAACCAAATAGGCAATTCCATGGATGTTTACATTGATGATATGCTAGTTAATTCCCTGCGCACAGAGGACCATTTAACTCATTTGCAGGAGACATTCAACATCCTCAGAAGCTATAACATGAAACTTAATCCCGAGAAATGTGCCTTTGGAGTGGGTTCGGGCAAATTCTCAGGCTTCATGGTGTCAAACAGGGGGATTGAGATCAATCCCGATAAAATCAAAGTCATCGAAGAGATCACAGTGGTGAACAATGTAAAGGTCGTGCAACGGCTGACTGGACGAATAGCAGCTTTGGGCCGATTCACATCAAGGTCGTCAGACAGGAGTCATCATTTCTTCTCCCTACTCAAAAAGAAAAACAGCTTCGAATGGACTCCGGAATGCCAACGTGCTTTAGAGGAGTTGAAGCGATACCTGACGAACCCATCTTTACTCTACACCCCAAAGGAGGATGAAACACTGTATTTGTACCTGGTTGTGTCCGAGGTAACGGTAAGTGGTATGCTAGTTCGAGAAGATCAAGGTACGAAATTCCCTATATATTATGTAAGTCGGACCCTGGCGATGCCGAAACCAGGTATCCGCACCTAGAAAAGTTAGCTCTTGCATTAATAAGTGCATCTTGAAAATTAAAGCCTTATTTCCAATGCCATCGTATTTGTGTTTTAACAACATATCCTCTCCGAAGCATATTGCATAAGCCCAAACTATCAGGTTGTCTGCCCAAATGGACAATCAAACACTGGGGGTACGATATCGAATACCAACCCCGAACGGCTATCAAGTCCCAAATTCTGGCGGATTTTGTGGCCGACTTTACACCCGCCCTCGTGCCCTAGGTAGAGAAAGAACTTCTACTAAAAATGGGCACATCTTCAGGGGTATGGAACTTTTTCCTCGATGGCACCTCGAACGTAAAAGGGTCCGGACTCGGTATAGTCCTGAAGCCACCTACGGGCGGCATGATTAGACAATCTATAAAAACTACGAAATTAACTAACAACGAAGCCGAGTATGAGGCTATGATTGCAGGTCTGGAATTGGCCAATGGCCTAGGAGCAGAAGTCATCGAAGCAAAATGTGATTCCCTTCTGGTAGTAAATCAAGTAAATGGGAGCATCGAGGTTTGAGAAGACAGGATGCAAAGATACCTAGACAAAATTCAAGTCACATTGCACCGCTTCAAAGAATGACCCTGGTCCACATATCTCGAGAGAAGAATAGCGAGGCTGATGCCCTCACAAACCTGGGGTCATCTGTCGAGGAAGATGACTTACTTCCCGGTGCTGTTGTTCAGCTATCCAACTCAGTGATCGAGGAAGGCCACACCGAGATCAACTCCACCAGCCTGACATGGGATTGGAGAAAGAAATATATCGATTATTTGAAAAGTGGGAAGCTGCCCGCGGACCCAAAAGAGTGGAGGGCTTTGCGAACCAAGGCATCCCGATTCTCGCTCGACGAAAACAGAACTCTATATAGGAGAACCTTTGATGGGCCCCTAGCAGTATGTCTGGGGCCGGGGGACTCAGATTATAGGCTCCGAGAAATCCACGAGGGCACCTGCGGAAATCACTCCGGTGCCGATTCCTTAGTCCGAAAGGTGATCAGAGCAGGTTACTATTGGGAAAGCATGGAGAAAGACACCAAAGAATTCGTCCGAAAATGCGACAAATGCCAAAGATTCACACCGATGATTCACCAACCCAGCGAACAGTTACATTCAGTCTTGTCACCATGGCCGTTCAAGAAGTGGGGAATGGACATCGTCGGACCCCTACCGACGGCGCCAGGTAACGCTAGATTTGTTTTATTTATGACTGACTATTTCTCAAAATGGGTGGAAGTGCAGGCCTTCGAGAAGATAAGAGAAAGGGAAGTCATTAACTTCATCTGGGACCATATCATCTGCCGGTTTGAAATTCCTTCCGGGATAACGTGTGATAACGGATAACAGTTTATCGGAAGCAAAGTAACACATTTCCTCGAGGACCACAAAATCAAAAGAATCCTTTCAACACCCTACCACCCTTGCGCAAACGGTCAGGCTGAGTCCACAAAAAAGACCATCTTTCAAAACTTGAAAAAGAAGTTAGAAAGTGCGAAGGGAAAATGGAGAGAAATATTACCCGAAGTACTCTGGGCATATCAAACAACTCCAAAATCAAGCACAGGAGAAATGCCTTTCTCTCTGGTATATGGCGCCGAGGCTTTGATATCGGTCGAGGTCGGAGAACCAAGCGCTAGGGTCTGACATGCCACCGAAAGCTCAAACAACAAAGCCATGACTTCGGCTCTCGAGCTATTTGATGAAAAGCGAGAAGCATCGCTGGTCCGAATGGCCGCCCAAAAACAAAGGATCGAACGGAACTATAACAGGAGAATGAATCTCCGAAATTTCGGAGTCGGGGACATGGTCCTGAAGAAAGTCACCCTGAACACTCGAAACCCTAATAAAGGAAAGTTAGGCCTGAACTGGGAAGGACCGTACTGCGTCCTCGGAGTGATTGGCAAAGGGTCCTACAAGCTCGGTACCATGGAAGGCGAACAACTTCCAAGCAATTGGAACATATCAATACTCAAACGCTACTACTGCTAAGGAGTTTGATGGAAGACGCCGAAGCATCCCCCAGCTTGAAGACCTTATGTTTTAAAGCATCCGTTGCACTTTTTTCCTTTGACCAGAGTTTATCCCAAGAAGGGTTTTACCGGCAAGGATTTTAACGAGGCAACACCTATATGCTACCTAAGGAGAACTTAACAAGTATTCAAGGCTTCTCTTCAATCAACCTCGTATACTGGGGGACACCCCCGGAGATCACCCCCTCGAAGAAATCAAGCTGAGCCAAAAAGGGTCATGATAGGAAAATGATGTATTGGGCCAAACGGTCGAATGAACAGTGTCCACATAGAATAATTGAACCCTTGACGACGAAAACGTGTATACTTGTGCCAAGTAATCAAGGAATATTTTTCCATCAAAACACTTTGCGCTTCAAAGAAACCCACTATTTTTTCGAAACGGCTCCAGAGCCAGAAATTTCCCGAACACTAGGGGACTGACGTCAAAAACTCGAAACATTCAGCCTCGGCATATGACTCCGGGTCGAAAACTTCACCCTCGTTAGCCCTCAATGAGGCAACTCCAAGTTTACACAAAACGGCTCCAGAGCCAAAAAACTCTCGATGTCTCCGGGACTGTTGCCGACGGTCACCCCATTGATTTGTCGAAATCGAGGCTATAAGACCCCATGCGGGAAACCTCGAGCTCATAAGACCTTCAAAAGGCAATACCAAATCTGTAAGACCTCAAGCAAGGCATGAGTTATACTTGTACCAAGTAACCAAATCTATAAGACCTCGAGTAAGGCATGTCAAAATTTATAAGACCTTACAAAAGGCGTAACCCCGATCATAAAGTTAACGCTATATATTTGAACTTGTAAGACCCCTAAAAAGGCATACCCTCGATATAGAAGCCGAAGCTACTTCACTCGGGGACTAAAAGGCTATGGCCGAATACGATGACTACGGTCACAAGGCTGTACCAGCCAAACTAACACGACTCGGGGACGCTCGACCGTCGCCATAAAACTCACAAGCCTTTAAATTACTTTGAAAATACTTCGAAAAGAACCGGTTAATCAAGATACCCTCGGCATAGGCAAAAGAGCTTCGACCATGTCTGCTCCGAACAACAGGCTTCCAAATATTCAGCCATCGAGCGACACCCTCCAACGTGCTCATTTATCGCTGCATAACGTCTCACAATTGAAGTTCTTATCGAACCGTCGAAGAGTCGAGCGAACACAAAAACTTCAAAAAGGTCTTTAATGAGGGAAAAATAAGCCTATACTAGAGGTCATACCGACCCTACGCGTAAGAGCCACTGTCGCCAGCTTAAACTAATGGTCGTACCGACCCTACACATAAGAGTCACTGTCGCTAGCTTAAACTAATGGTCGTACTGACCCAACGGGTAAGAGCCGCTGTCGCCAGCCTATATTAGTAGTCGTACCGACCCAACGCCTAAGAGCCGCTGTGGCCAGCCTATATATGAGGTCATACCGACCTAATGCGTAAGAGCCTCAGCGCCAGCCTATATTAAAGGTCGTACCGGCCCGACGCGTAAGAGCACTAGGGCCGGCCTAGAACAACCTCAAGGCCGATATGGTAAACCTAAAGGTCAATAAGCTCAAATCGAAATATGGTTTGGGGAATAAGCCCCATAATGATCAACTCTCGGCCATTACAAACCGCTCAGCGGCAGTAGGAGCCTAAGGGTTTAAATTTGAGGTCCAAAATTTTGGATCAATTGTCAAACAAGCATCACAGATTGTTCCTAAAGAAGCAAAGGAAAAATGGAAAGCCTTAACTTATATGATAAAAGGTTCACAATGGTGCATTTACAAGGCCTATGTTTGAAGCCCCTACAAGGGCAAAAAGCAAATAAAATCCTAACCTACCACCGAGGCTATGCCTTCGGCGGCTCCCTCAGAAATTTTGCTGTGAGCAGCACCAACCATGACCCCCGAGTTTTCAACGGCCTCTTCCCCTTCGGGGATCTCGCCTCCATATTCATCGTCTCCCGAGCCACCGCTCGACTCGCCTTCAGAAGAAAGCAGGGCCGCAACCTCCTCCTCTAGGGTCTTCACCCTCTCAATCTCAGCGGACAAATCGATGCCCCCCGCATATACATCCTCGAGAGCCCTTCTCCGATATTCTAACCGGGCATGCTCAACATCTCGGGTCAGTCGTAGCTCGGCCTCTTCGGAGACCTTCCTGGCCTGGCATTTGCAGTAGCAGCATCCTCTTTATACGAAGACACGAACGCCTCAGCTTTGGCCCTAACCTCAGATAGTGCAGCAACCAACTAAGTATGTAGACCCTTATACTTATTACTTTCGGCCCTCGCATCATCAAGTTGATGCCCGACCGAGACCACCTCCCCCTGGAGGGTATCTCTCTCAGAGACTACCTCACTCACATGCCGTCTGAGTTCGAGAATTTCAGAGTCCCTGGCTCGGAATTCCTCCAACATCAGGACATCTTTCTTCTCAAGCTGCAAAGATCGACCCCAAAGGTGTTAAACAGTGAAGTCAGATAAACGTGTACACAAAAAATAAACAAGAGCTGTATAACCTGCTCAATGAGATGAATTCCTTTCTCGGGACGCCGCCTCCAAACAATACCGAAGGCCTCGGAGTTCCTCCTCACTCTTGATAGAAAGAGCTCTGAACTCATCAGCTTCCAAGGTGAGCTTCTTGTGCTCACCCTCGTAACGAGCCAGCTTGCTTTGAAACCTGGGGAAGGTCTGATTGTAAAGCACCTTGGCCTGAGACCATGAATGAAACAAGGTTAGCAAGTCAAAAAATCAGGGCACCAAGCAGAATTTACTAAAAAATTACCCGCTTACAGAGCCTGTCGATCTCATTGAAAATAAGCAAGGCATCAAGCTCAGGCTTTTCCTCAGGCGCAACAAAAAGCCTTTCGAACAAATTTTTATCTCCGGCGGACGCCCCTACGTTGAAAGACTATTTATTTTTGGCATCCTGCATCTCCCACGAAGAAAAAGTTGATCCCAAAGGGGAATCGATCACTTCAATAACCCCGACTGGATCAATCGGGTTCGTCTCCTGTTTCTGGGAAGCTTCAAAGCTAGGCTCCCCAAGACCTCCTAATGAACGCACCTCCGCTCGTGGAAATTTTTGGTGATAAATTAACTCGGGGATATCACCCGACGCACAATCGAAGGTCTCTTCAGTCCGAGGTAGGACAACAGTGGAATCAAGTTCCGATTTATAAGCCATCGACTCTGTAGTATATGGGACAGTCAGGTTTTCTCGCTCCGCGGGAGCTTCCGAGGAATCATCTTTTCCTTCGCCGTCAGCTCGGGGACTCCCCGACACTTCTGGAGTTAAGACCGCTGAATTGACCTTAGGTTCTTCCACTTTGGCTTTCTTCGATTTCGGGGGATGAGTCGACAACCTCTTTTGTCTTTTCTTCTCTTCATCAGGTTTCGGGGCATTCGCTTCACCAAGCGGTGCTTCCCTCATCAAGAAGACCTCCCCCAGACCTGCACAAATATAAACACAGGGAATGAGGACTTTATCAGTGATAGTTCTTCTGTGAGATACAATTACAGCAGAAGTAAAGGCTCACCGTGGTCCTTGGCTTCCCATCGAGCCTGGGACAAAACGCGCCACGCGCGCTCAACAAATGGGCAAATTGAATCTAGCTGGTTGACCCATCCCGAGAGATCCTTAGCCGTATTAGGATACACTGCGATGGCTGCATCAGCGGGGGAAGTCAGTTGGTAGGGAGATGTACCCGAAAATAAACAAGAGAACATTAAATTAGCATATCTACTTACGTTTCATGTTCCACCTTTCGGGGAACGACATCCTCCCCGCTGGGATCAGGTCCGAAGTCCTAACTCGGATGAAATAGCTCATCCACCCTCCATTCCTAACCTCATCGGTAAAAGAAAAAAGGGCTCTCGAGGCCCGACATTGGAGCTTAATCAGGCCCCCATGGAAGAGTCGGGGACTGTACATTCTGATTAAGTGGTCGAGGGTGAAGGGCATCCCCTTAATCATGTTCGCGTAATATCTGGTCATGTAAACAAGCACCAGAACGAAGGATGAATTTGGCAAAGATTTACTCAATATCGTTCACAGAAATCGAGGATCATGGGGTCTATTGAAGGCGAGAATGGCTCCATCGGGCCAAGGGTGAATGGATAAGTATACACACTGAGGAAACTGGCCTTGTGTGTCGTTATGTCCTCCCCCCGAGAAGGAATCTCCACTAACACCGCGTCCCCCTAGCGGCAGTCGGTCTTAACCCTTTCGGCGTCCGTTATTATACTGATATATCGGGACACAGGTTCGCATCGTCCCGGCTTCGAGGAGGGTTTTTCGGTCTTAAAATCGAAGGTCATTTCAAAGGCTCCTGGAATGCATTCCCCAACGAGAGGGGGCTTTGTTGCTTTGCCCTTAGATGAGCGCAAGGAAGAGGAAGGCATATCTTCCTGGGAGACAGAGGTGGAAGTTTTTGCCATTCTCGTTAAAAGATTCCAGAGAAGAAATGAAAATTGCATTTCGGAAGAGAACACAAGAGAGAAGTAAAAAGAACTCTTTCAAGGGCATGGTGATGTAGTGGAAAATAAGAGGCGAAAGAAGAAGTATTTATAGAGATCTAACGTGTATTTTGGAGCAGACCAAAGGACAGCCAACCGTTGTAATTAGTTCAGAGACTTTTAAAAGGCTGTGTGGACGCGACCCTTAGACACCTTATTTTGTCACGTCAATCGCTCGATAGGGCATAACTACCGTCGTGATGGAATTATCGAAGGGGCAAGGATTCGAAATCGTTTTTTATCATATTTACTCTAAGAAATGTGGGGACTATCTGTACGCAGCTAAAATCGTAGAGCCCGATTTTACGATCGTTCTACCTTGTCGATGTTTCACCTAGAAGGCCCGAGGCACAGCTCGAGGTTCGTGCCCAGGATTCTTTATGACTGACCTCGGGGTAGCGCAAGTCGATGGTTATCATGAACAATCGGGAAGTTCCCAAGGCACGTGATCAAAGCTGACAAAACCTGCAAGAGAATCATTAGTCTGTACCAGACTAGAGAATAGCTGTAACAACTATATTTCTTTGTAATAATTACTCATGTACTATGTTGGGGTTTCTACTCCTATATAAAAGGGACCGTTACCGTTTTGTAAAAGAGGGACGACATTGAATGCAAGAACAAGAACATTCTCTGCTCTACAACTTAAACATATTCTCCTTTGATCTTATTACATACATTTATTGCTTATATTCATTGTACTTCATTAATTGTTTATTGTTTATTACTCATTATTGATCATAAAGAGCCCTCATCAAGGCCAATAGAACTGTTAGTTCTCCATTAGCTACTCAGAGCTCAACGCCTAGCTTGACCTCGAGGCCCTGTATAAGATAGCTCGGGGCCCCGATTCTCAGTCACTCGGTTTGTGTATCGCACTATCCTTCAGGACCTTACCTTACTTTCTAGTCTCACACCTATCATCTACTGCTTAACAACTAGCATAAAAATAAATCACGTTTTTTTAGAACCACAAATCAAATCTAATTGTAATTACCATTTTCAAAGTAAACAACCGTTCATAGCCATGTGTTCTAGGGTTGAAGGTTGCCCCAAGAATTTTCCGGTGATTTCTTTCTCTTTCCTCAACCATCGCAGATGTTTTTCCACCTCTGGATCATATGGAATCTCTTCTTTTGAAGAAGATCGATTCATACATCAGAGAACTCAACTTTTTGCCTGCACACATAAGAGAAAAAATGTAAAAACAAAAAATTAGTTCCTGAATTAGCACCAAAACCCGATTTTAACACTATTGATTGTTCATCCCCGACAACGGCACCAAAATATGACGAGCGCAAAACACAACAAAAAGCTGAAGCTCGCTAGTAAAAGATTGTATAATTTAGTTATCGTCTCCACAGGGAATGGATTTAAACAATGTTCAAATAATTTCTGGGTCAAACGCTATTCAGGATGTTAAACACTTTGATTTGGGATGAGTATGATTAACTACTAAAAGTGAAACAATTGGCAATTGATCGCAAAGAACTAAAGATTAGCAGAATTAGGTTGTTATCAATGAGAGAAATAAGGGTCATGACATGATAAGTGCAAGATTGTTATCCTAGAATTGACACTGTTTAATTTCACTATTAATGTTCTATTGATTCTTTTGAATTCAACATGTTATTATCCTATTATTCTGACTCAGGTTCCTCTCTCGATTAAACTTAACCCATTCAAATAAGCTAATATGAAATGCGGTAAAACTTGCAAGAATCTATTGGTAAGAGTGGTCTAATAGAAGTTCTCTCGAATATTAATCAATCCTAAGTCAAAAGATAGATCATAAAGCTCTTTCAATTACTTTAAATAAATACCAAAATAAATTAAGGCACGCGTTGCAACAATATTCAATATTATGATCCTCTTCCGATAAAAACGATAATGAATTAAATCACAACTAGAGTTAAAGCTCTTCAAATGAATTCAAGCAATCAAACAATAAACAATTCTATAGATAACAATCAAGTCACAAAATTATGTCTAACCCTAAGGTAGACTACTCCATAATCATAGAAATTCATCGCAATTAGAGTTGAAGAGTAAGAAAACAATCAATCCAACGTTACAATCCAAACTCCCATATTGAATTGGTGGAAAGATGATGAAATCTTGTGTCTTGAAGCCTCCAACGCTCTCCAAAAGCTCCCTAGGTAATAAAAAAATTCCCTTCAAAAATGTGTTTTTGGTGTATATATACCATGTAGGAGCGTGCCCGGATGAAACTACCCGTTCCAAACCGAAACAGGTAAAATACTCTAACTAATATGAACAGGCGCGCCGTGCCCCGTGCGTCCCATGCGCCGTGGTAGTTGAAGTCTAGAGAGCAATTTCTGACAGGCGACAACAAAACATCTCTACGCCGCCCCATGCAGCGCGACTATGGAACTTTTCCAGAGTAAATTGTTTTTCTTCACTTTTTGATGTCCAGACTTGGTCCTCGACCCCCAATGCGATCCCAATTTAATTTTTTGGATTTTTGCTCAGACTTCAAAGCTCCAACTTGTTCGATTTAGCTCCAAATTATCTTAATAGCTTGGAATCATTTTCTTCAATACATAAACACGTGATAAGCAAAAATCACTATCATTTAAGCTCAAACACACGTAAAGTGCAGTAATCATAGTGTAAACTATGACTAAAACATGGGTTTCTAGCCTACCATTAGCATCATTAGCTCTCTGATCTCACACTTGATATAGGACTTCGCTAATTCATATTGGGTGGCTCCACGGATGAAGTGAAGTCCACTGGTGGTTATACCAATTTACTAGGTGATCATGGTCCTCATACAAACAACACATAGTTACAAATTTTTTTTACTAAGTCAAAGTATAAAGCCCTTGCAGATGCAGTTCCAATTTGAAGTTTCCCCATCTTATGGTTGTCACAACCCAAAGCCCCAACCAGTCGTGATGGCACCTAACACACTTGCTAGGCAAGTCGGACATAACATAATGAACCATAATAGCACAATGACATATATAACATAAGTATGAAACCTTAAAATAGCATAGTAACGCCAACACATGATAAATCCCACAAAACTGGTAAATATAGAGTTATGAGCTCTAAAATGGGATATAAGACTGAAAATCTAAATAACAATACTGTATGAAATAAAGACAATATTATATAAGAAAAGAGACGCCAAGAATGTTGTCACGACCCGAATTTCCCACCTTCGGGAGTCGTGATGGCGCCTACTCGTGAAAGCTAGGCAAGCCAACAGTTACAGTTTTACAAGCATTATTATTAACTCAAACAAGAACAGATAATAACTAAAACAAAATAATTATGAAATGCGAAAATGATATAGCAATCCAACAATTCTAATACATAACTACCCCAACTGATCTGGTGTCACATTTCACGAACGACTAAGATTTACTACAAACATAAGTCTGAAAGAAGTACAACTGTTCTCGAAATAGTAGAGACAGAAGTAACTAAAATGGGGAAAGAGGAATTCAGGCTCTGCGAACGCCAGCAGATCTACCTTGGTCTCCATGGACTGAAGGCAGCAATCTCAAATCTACTCCAAGGTCCGGCATCAAAATCTGCACAAAAAATGCAGAGTGCAGTATCAGTACAACCGAACCCATGTACTAGTAAGTGTCGAGCCTAACCTCGGCGAAGTAGTGACGAGGCTAGGACACGACAACCATATAAACCTGTGCAGTTAATCAGTATAATAACAGAGTAACAAGAAATAAAACTAAGCAGAAATGAACGGGAAGGGCAACATGTTTTAGGGGTTTCAACATAAAGGATTACAACAATAAGGGAATTTAAATAGTTAAAAACACTTGAACCGATAGCAGCAAATAAACGCAGCAAACAGAAAATGCACGACATCACCCTTCGTGCTTTTACTCTCAATCCTCACCATACAATCAATAATAGAAATGTGCACGGCATCACCCTTCTTGCTTTATCACTCTTCCTCACCATATGAAGAATAGAAATGTGCTCGGCATCACCCTTCGTGCTTTATCTCTCTTCCTCACCATATGCATCAATATAAATGTAAATGTGCACGGCATCACCCTTCGTGCTTTATCACTCTTCCTCACCATATGCATCAATATAAATGTAAATGTGCACGGCATCACTTTCGTGCTTTATCACTCTTCCTCACCATATGCATAAGTATAATGTGCACGGCATCACCCTTCGTGCTTTATCACTCTTTCCTCACCCAAACAGTAGAAACAATAATATCACAGCAAGGGAAACAACAATAGAAACAATAACATCCCGGCAAGGGAAACAACAATAGAAACAATAACATCTCGACAAGGGAATTAGCTATAACCAATCGCGTTCAACAATTAACTTCACAAAATAAGTCCCAACTTGAGTCAATTCTCAATAATGGTCAATTACCAAGAATCTATCATAAGTCTTTTTCAACATGGATAATCATCAATTTAAGCATGAACAGTACATAATAAGAGTCACAACAGTCACAATACAAGAATCACTTGCATGCTCGACACCAACGTATAGATACTCGTCACCACACCTATATGTCGTACTCAACACTAACACGTAACAAATAAGACAACAACACCTATTCCCTCAAGCTAAGGTTAGACCAAACACTTACCTCGATTCCACGACCAAACTCAAGCCTCAAATACCGCTTTTCCCTTAATTTACTCTTCCAATCCGTCGAATCTATTCATAATTAACTTATTAACATTAATTGAATCCAAAGAAACCAATTCAAATGAAAAATTGTAGATTTCCCAACATTCTTCCCAAAAAGTCAAAATCCGACCCCGGCCCGCTTGGTCAAAACTCGAAGTTCGGACCAAAACCCGATTACCCATTCACCCCCGAGCCCGAATATGTAATTAGTTTCAGAATCCGACCCCAAATCGAGGTCTAAATTCCCAAATTTGCGAAATCCCCAATTTCCCCAAAATCCCTAATTCCTACCCTTAAAGAAGAAGATTTAGGCCTAGAAATCTAATGGGTGTTGATGAAAAATGAAAGAAATAAGTTTAGGAACACAAACCTATGAATTGGGGTTGAATCCCCACTTCAAAAATCGCCCAAGGTCTGATTCTATGGAAGAAGATATGAAATTTTTGGTCTAATCCCGACCTAGGTTCTATTTCAAATTCGCTGGATAGGTCTTCTTCGCGTTCGCGAGAAGCCTGTCGCGTTCACAAAGCATTGGCTAGAAGAGCCTTATCATTCGCGAGGTACCGTACGCATTCGCTAAGGTTCACCCCCCCCCCCTGACCTTCACGTTTGCGAGCCGTTGGCCGCGTTCCCGTAGAGTATTTCACCCATCCCCTAGGTCCCTGCCAACATGGCTTTCGCGTTCGCGATAGCCAGGTCGCGTTCATGAAGGGTAATGCCCCCAACGCTCCGCGTTCGCGACCTATGCCTCGTGTTCGCGTGAAAGGAAATTTTCCCTCAGACAATTTACTCTTCGCGATCGCAAGAGAGGCTTCGTGATCGCGAAGCAAAGAATACCTGTGCACCTGCAACAGCAAAACAACATCCTCTAAGTCCAAAACATCACGAAACCTATCCGAAACTCATCCGAGCCCTCGGGGCTCCAAACCAAACATGTAGACAAGTCTAAAAACATTATACGGACTTGCTCGTGCGACCAAATCGCTAAAATAACACCCGAATCTACGGATTTAGCATCAAAATCAATGAAAATCTCAAGAACTCTTAAAGTTCTATTTTCACAACCGAGGTTCAAATCACGTCATATAAACTCTGTTTCTTACCAATTTTCAAAGACATAACTTAAACACCATACTAAACCTATACCGGGCTCCGGAACAAAAATACGGGCCCGATACCAACAAGATCGAATATTCTTAAATTTCCAAAAATCCTTATATTTTCAGTTAAACAATTTTCTTTAAAAATTCTTTTCTCGGGCTAGGTACCTCGAATTCGATTCCGGGCATATGCCCAAGTCCTATATTTTACTACGGACCTAACGGGACCATCAAATCTACGGGTCTGGGTTTGTTTACCAAAAATGTTGACCGAAGTCAACTTTAATCAATTTTAAAGGCCAAATTCAATATTTTTCTTAAATTTCACATAAAAGCTTTTCGGAAACGCGCACGGACTGCCCACGCAAATCGAGGAAAAAGAAAATGAGGTTTTCAAGGCCTCAAACCCGAATTCGGGTTCTAAAACAAAATATGACCCTTTGGGTCATCACAACTGCGATCGAGAATGCAGCTCTACCTTATCTCTAGGTGAGCAACTCAGCTATAAGCCTCGACTACTGATGACTGGACCTAACACCTGGATCTGTACAATTAAGTGTTGAGTGTAGTATGATTACAACCAACCCCATGTACTCGATAAGTATCATAACTAACCCCGGCGAGGTAATAAAAACAATAATTACAAATGATACTCGATGTAACCAGTACTTCATAAATTCAACAAGTACAAAACGATAACGTGATCAAGTCATAAATCACTGAAAGAACAATCACGATGTACACAGTTTATGAAGTACTCTATTAGTCAGTAATCCGGGATATGAAGATGATATGCAAGTAAATCAGGTAAATAACCAAAGAAATTACAAGTAAAGATGAAATGCAATAACTACACAACATTGACATAATTTTCTCAAAATTTCCATAACTGCGCCACACCACTGATAAGTTTTTCTCAATCTTCTTGTACACCATCAAGAAGGAACATGAGAGAATGACCCTAGGGGGATGGATCCATATCCATATGATGCACGACGTAGTCGCGTGCAATAACCAAACTCCTCCAGGTGTGGTCACAGGCTATATATCATAATCCGTTCGTCGTGGTCACATGCTCTAAATATCACGGATTTGCCCGGGGTGGTCATAGGCATAATATCACAATCCACCTGGGGTGGTCACAGGCATAATAATACAATCCATCCTATGTGGAAGTGTATGCATATGGAAAGCGTGTTATCATAGCTCAAATCGGTAATTTCATCACGAAAATAGCAAATATCAAGTTCAATCAGGAGATTAGCCTCTATGTTACTTCAAAACATAGATCAAACAGCTCATAACCGGGTTACAACTATGAAAAACATCACCTCTTAAAGCTTAACAATCAATTCAAGGCATGCCCTAGCCTAAGCACTACCCCAAGCATGAAAAAAAACCACAATACTCACACATGGCCTCAATACCTACACATATGCGCACCCATAACACGTAGCTATCACAAAGAACTCGAGCAACTAGTGCCTCAACCAAGTTTAGGTAAGATACATACCTCAAGCAAGACAAATCACTCCTCTAATAAGCCCGTCTCGTGTGAATCAACCTCTGGAGGACCCGAATCTAGCCAAATTAACTTAATATAATCAATAAAAGCCATATGAATTGATTCCAAATGATAAAGATAAAATCTTTAACCAAAATAAAAAATTCAACCCCAGGCCCGCACCTCAGAACCCGACCGAACTCATAAATTCTAAACACCATTCGATACGAGTCCAGCCATACCAATTTCATCAAACTCCAACCTCAAATCGACTTTCAAATCCTCAATTTACACTTTAAGTATGTTTTTGTAAAATCTTCAATTTCTTCACTTAGATTCATTAATTAAATGCATAAAACAAAGATGAAATCATGAATAATGAACAAATCCGGTAAACAAATACTTACCCTAATTCAAATCGTGAAAATCCCCTACAAAATCACTAAAAATCAAGCTTTCTAACTCAAAATGTGATATAATAACCTAAACCCTCAAAGTAGAGTATTTGAAACATTCTGCCCCGGGCATACTGTTCACGGTCATAGAAACGCCTTCGCGATCGCGAAGAATAAATTTCCAGAGCTGCCAAAAACTTCATTGCAAACCTACTATCCCCGTCGCGAACGCGTCCCCTCTCCTGCGAATGTGAAGGCTTGCACTGACTTCCCCTCCCCCTCCCCCCCAAGGCTCCCCTTCTATGCTAACATGGAACCATTAACGCAATCGTGAAGTACTGCCTCACCAAAGCTCCACGAATGCGAGCCTCCTTTGGAAAACGTGTAGAGCAAAACACCTACCACAAAAAAGCCCTTCGCGAATGCGATCCCTATAACACGATCGTGATGAACAAAACACTAGACATGAGAAACATCAATCCAACACATAGAGAAATGATTCGATACCCATCTGAATCACACTCGAGGCCTTTGGGACCCCATCCAATCACACGAACCCAATCCTAAAATATAACACGTACTTACCTGAGGCCTCAAATCCTATAAAACAATATCAAAACCACGAGTCGCACCCCAATTCAAGCCTAAGGAAACTAATGAACTTTCCAGATTCAAAACTTACGTCGAACATGACTAAATACCTCTGAATGACCTCAAATTTTGCATGCAAGTCTCAAAATAACACAACAGACCTATTCCAACTCCCGAAACTAAAATCCGGACCCGATATCAATAGAGTCAACTCTCGTCAAACCTATCAATCTTCCAAACCTTCAACTTTTCAACTTTCGCCAAATGAACTAAACCACCCTACGAACCTCCAAATTAAAATCTGGACATACGTATAAGTCAAAAACTACCATACGAAGCTATTGGAACAACCAAACCTCCATTCTGCAATCGTCCATGCAAAAAGTCGAACTCTAGTCAACTCTTTCAACTTAAGCTTCTAACTTTGGGACTAAGTACCCCAATTCACTCTGAAACTTCTCCGAAACCAAACCAACCGCCCCGGAAAGCCACGAAATCTCAAATACACATAAGTAAAACATGAAATAGGAAAAATGGGGCTAAAGTACTCAAAATGTCCCCCGTCAGGTCGTGTGAGACAATATTGATATAGCCATTAATCTGGTGTTAAAGTACAAGAGGGGGGGAGGGGTGAATTGTAGCCATTTTGAATTTCTAGTCGACTACTCTTCAGCTAGTCGACTTATGCGGAGACAGACTTCACCAAAACTGTTAGTACTTCAATTTAAACAGGTACGACTCACAAAAAATAGTAAAGGTGTATAATAAAATATGAGAGTAGTAAAATAAATGACACCGAGAATTTTATACTAGTTCGGAACCAATGTGGTATCCTAATCCAGTCTCCTTGGGCTGCACGGATGTTATCTCTTGAGCTCTTTGTAATTTGGGTTAAGTACAACTTGTGTGATTTTCAACATTCACCACCAACGTTTATATGATTGGTTTTCACTCGCTCACCAACAACAAACAAGGGCTGATTTTCAATCGCTCACCAAAGAAACGAACAATGACACAACCTCTCGAACACACTGCCTCTCTAATTTTCTGTCTCTCTTCTCTTTTTTTTGTACATAGTAAATCTAAAAGTGAATTACAATGCTTGTTAAGAGTAGAATAAAGAACTTGTAGTTGGGTAGATAATTGTATAGAAGGTTGCACACTTTCTTCCTTCATAGAGCTTGTATATTTATAGCCCTTTCATTTTGTTCTAGCTATTACATAACCCAATGAAATTTGACCGTTACTCCTTTATTTGTTTTCATAATTTACAGCTCCAGCACTTGTATGAATATGGATAGTATGTTGTCTTGGTACTCCTTTGAAGATTGATATACCATAGGCATCTTTGCAATATTGATTTTCTTTCCTCGTTTGACATCTTGTATTTGGACAGATCTTAATTGACTCAACTTTCCTTTCTTGAATATGTAAAATCTTCATTGAGTACCAGCATGAGAATCCTTGTATAGTAGAATATTTTCTCTTTATTTGGATGCAATATCTTGGTTGATCTTCTTTAGAAAACCTTACATTTCATAATTAATTTCTACTGCATCTCCACGTGCATCGTTCTTCAACCTTCCATAGTCTTGATTCAATATTCATGAATTTCCATAAGAGCAATAGTCATTATTTATATGGAACTCAAACTAATTTTCATACTTTATTCTCTTTCCATACCAAAGAGGAAATATATTAAGAATATTTTCCCATAAATAATAGTAGCATCTTTGAACTCCTATTAGAAAGATTCCTTTCTTGATCTTGGAAAATAATCTTCCATAACATAGATATTTTCTTTCCATAGAAAATATATTTTTCTCCTATTACATTGAAAATATTCCTTTCTTGATCTTGGAAAATAATTTCTTTCCATAACATAGATTGTATTGCATCCATAATTTATTTTCTTTCCATAGAAAATATATTCTTCCTTAGTCTTCTAGTACATTTTCCATGTAGTATTTTTCTTCCACAAAATAATAGATCTTCTCCATGATTCTAACAATTTTCCTTTCAAGATATTTTTTTAACACAAACGATACTATTATATTACCAACATAAACATTACACAGTTCTTACATAGTACCGTAGGACATTTTCATTGCCAAACTTGGCTAGTTTTTCACACACACTTGTACTAACATACTTTAACTTAATATTAGAACCATGCTTGTCCTTTAGCAATTGATGTTCAACAAAAATAGGTGGACGAGCATGATGAACACATCTAGCCTGTGGACGAGCATGATGAACACATCTAACCATATTGAAATTCTTCACTGCTTTCTTTGCCAACAGGTGGGCTATTATGTTTCCTTCCCTGAAGTTATGCTTCAGGATTGGGTGCTTCAATTGGTGCATTAACAGCCTGCATTCCAAAATTACATTTGAAAAGTTAGGGTTATTTTCATTAAGCTATAAAATCGCATCCGTTGAGTCAGTCTCAACTTCGATGTTACAAAGACCAAGATGTTTTGCAAGATTTAGTCCTTCATGTAGAGCCATTAGTTCACAATGCATGACTGAGGATGCATAAGTTGATTTGTAGTAACCAAAGATCCTGTCGCCGTCCTTGTTCCTGAAAACACCACCTAGTCCAGCTTCCAGATGGAGAAGGCTCCATCAATGTTGAGTTTGGTTATATTTGCCGGAGGTTTATTCCATCTGATCGTAATTTGAAAACTATTCTCTTTGAAGGGATTTTTTTCTTTGAAGAAATTGAATTCCCAGGCTTGTTGAAGGATGAGCGTGTGACAGACTTCATTACTAAGGTTGTTCAAGTTATTATTGTTTCTATTTTTCCAAATATTCCAAATGGCGAAGGGGAGGATAGTTCTATAGTTATTTGAATAAAGGCTTGTCTGAATAAAAAAAATTCCTTAATCTCAAAAGCTAGTGATTTCCATCTTTTAAAGAAAAAAATTTAATACCTAAATGTTCCCAACAAGAACGATTGATAGGGCAGTCGAGGCAAATATGTTTAGCACTTTCCACATTAGTTCTATAGATTGGGCAAACCTTATCGATATTTATACCAATATGGGATAAGTAGGCTCTACAAGGTATATGATTATGCATACATTTCCAGAAGAAGAACTTGATTTTGTTTGGGAATTTGAGATCCCAAATCCATTCAAAGTCTAATTTATGAGGACTAGAAGGATTTATGAGGGAGTAGCATGATTTAGTTATGAAAACACCACTAGAGTTAATATCCCATGTCATAGTATCCTTTTTAATAAACTTATTAGGTAACGGGGTAACCATAATATTTTTTGTGAGGGTATTGGAAAGTTCAAAGGAAATATTGGAGAGGTTCCATTTGCCATCAATAATAATATCTTTTATGGGGATATTAAGGTCCTTTTTATCAATAGGGCCACATAAATTCTTCCTTAGAGAACTGGTGTCATGGATCCAATTTGAAGACCAAATGTTCATATTTGAACTTGAGTGAGGATGCCATAAGATACCACTATTGCAGAAATTCCATCCCTTAAGAATAGATTTCCAAATAAAGGAGGAGGTCTTAATAGATCTTTTGTTAGCATATTTATAGGAGATGAGTTTGGTCCAAGGAGAATTTGAATTTTGAAGTAGCCTCCACGAAAGGCCCGTTAGGAGGGCAATATTTTTGGAGGAAGCTTTTTGGATACCAAGGCCTCCATCTTGTTTACTCTTGGTGACGAGATTCCAATTTACTAAGTGGAGTTTTTTAGAGGTGTTAGTACTCCCCCAAATGAAATCCCTTTGGATCTTGTCAATTTGTTTAAGAATTTTTTTTGAAGATAAGTGTACTGCATGGAGTATGAGGGGATGGAATTTAGAGTGCTAGTAGCTAGGGTTGCACGACCTGCTATATTTAGAAAGGAACATTTCCAATGGGACATTTTGCTATGGAGCTTGTCAATTATGAATTGGAAGTCTCTAGGTTTTGGACTGTGGTTCAATATTGGGAAGCCTAAGTAGTTACCAAACTCATGAGTAACTTTCATTCTAAAGAGATTTGATATGTAGGTGGTGGTTTCTGGAGGAGAGAATTTTGGGAGGATAATTTTAGATTTAGTGTAGTTGATTGAAAGTCCTGATTGGGAGCAGAATAAATCCATACTAGTCTTAATGCAATGACCATTTTTTTTATTAGCCTTTCCCATTAGAGTTATATCATCCGCAAATAGGACATGGTAAAAATATGGGCCTTTCTGAGAGATTTTAATGGGATCCCAATTTAGAACGTCAGTTTGGTAGTGTATGAGTTTGGAAAGCAACTCTATGCAAAGGATGAATATATAGGGGGATATGGGATCTCCTTGACGGATACCCCTACTAGGGCTGAATAACTCTGTAGTTGCCCCATTAACTAGGACACTCATGGACTGGTAGTGATGCAGTGCATAATTAGTTTTCTAATTTTTGGCGGGAAATTAAAGAACTGCAGGGATTTGTAGACAAAAGACCGTTCTATCCTATCGAAAGCCTTTTCCAGATCACTTTTAATAAGCATATCAGGGGTTGATTTTTATACCTTCGAAGATTGTTCAAAATTTCTTGCACAATAATCGCATTATCATAAGCTCTCCTATTTTTAGTGAAGCTAGATTGGAGGGGGCTAATGAGGTAGGGTAGAAAGGGCTTAATCCTATTTGCAATAATCTTTGTAATAATTTTGTAGGAAGTGTTGCAAAGACCAATTGGCCTAAAATTGTTCAGATTATTGGCATTTGCAAATTTTGGGATTAGGCAAATGTGGGTCTCATTTATATTGCTAGGCAAACTCTGAGTCTCAAAAACCTTGCAACAAAAAGACTCTACTGAGTTATGAATGATATTACAGTACTTTTGATAAAAAAAAAGGGTGGATTCCGTCTGGCCCTAGTGCTTTAAAGGGTTTAGAAGAAAAAATAGCATTTGTGATTTCCTCTTTAGTTAAAACCATGTCAAGACTTGCAAGATCAAATTTGTTTTGGTTTGGAGGATCTCCTAGGGTGTCTTTCCAATGTGAGGAAGTTTTTGAAGTTGTGAAAGCTTCCCTAAAGAATTCTAGGGTATGGCTTAGGATGGAAGGGGGATCGGTTATCCAATCACATTAGAGTTTTTAAAGAACATTATGGCATTACGACGCTTACGATTTGTGGCCATAATATGGTAAAATCTAGTATTTGCATCACCATCGTTCAACCATGAGATCCTTGATCTTAATTTCCAAAAGTCATGCTCCATTTTCAGGATATTATTAAACTCTAATTGAAGCTTAGATTCTAGGTCTTGAAGGAAGAAACTTTTATGATAAGCGAGGGAGGTTTGGATACCATTTAAACGGGCCAGTAGGATTTGTTTCTTTTTAAAAATGTTACCAAAGGTTTCGTTTTTCCAGTCTACTACCATGCTTCTAAAAGAAGTTTGAGCTTCAGGTAATGCCTTGTTGGACCAACAATTTTTGACAATGTTGACAAAATTCGGATGTCTACACCAAATAGTCTCTAATCTAAACGACTTATTAGAGAAATTAACATTACTATGATTTAAAGAAACAAGTAACGGGCTATGGTCGGAGTGAGTTCTGGGCAAGTGAGTGACCATAGCTTTTGGAAAAATAGAAAGCAATCATTCTTAACAAAAACTCTATCTAATCTTTCCATTATAAGGCCTCTATATTTTTTCCTATTATTTGTCCATGTATATTTCGATCCTTTGTAACCTAGGTCTAGGAGGTTGCAATTGTTGATACTATCTCACAAAGTGTTACTTCTTCTACGGTTTATAGGATTCCCTCCAAGTTTATCACGGGCACAAAAAATATCATTGAAGTCTCCCCCAAGCAGCCGAGGCTTGGAGTTGTTTAAATGGATTTATTCAATGTTATTCCAGAGTGTACATCTATTTTCTAAAGTAGTACTTGCGTAAACTGAAGAAAATAACCAAACAGAGTTAAAAGGAGTTACCTCTATGTTGGCGTGGATTTCTTGATTCCTCCTAACAAAATCGTGTACCTTCACTATGTTGGCATCCCACAAAATGACCATACCCCCCGCTTGGTCCTCTGCTGGCACCTCAACCATATTTGTGAAAGGAAAATCGTTAAGGAGGGTTGCATGGTTTTCCATGCGAGTTTCCAATAAGGTAACCATGCAGGGTTTGTGAGTATCCACTATATCCCTAAAGTTGACACGGAAGTTTTCATTGTTGCCACCACGAACGTTCCAAATGATAATACTAGTAGGCCTATACATCATTGGAACATGGTTGTTTTTTGAGTTGCTCTCCATTCTGGCCTGGAGAAGTGGGTTCCTCTTTATTGAAGGAACAAGTATCATTGCCTGGCTTCCAACCATGGGATCTTGAGGGGGTCTTATGTCCATTGAGAACTTGTACAATGGGGGAGGGCAATTGAGCATATACCTCTTCTCTTGCATCTCCCTGAAGAGATAAACTTTTAAATCGTTTAGATTTGAGAATTCTATTATCTCATCCGACCCTAGTAAGTTGATTTCTTCTACATTCTCTACTAGAGGCTCTACGTGTTCTTGCACATTGGGATTCATTTATTGTGGTGGTGGATTGTTTGCTGGTGGAGCTGCTTGGGCTTGGTTCTGTTGAAAGTGAGGGGCTGCTGCCCATGGCATGAATATTGGGTTCAAGTTTTGAATCTCCCCTGGTGGAAAGAATGGGAGATCCAGGTTCATATTTTGGGGTTGGAGAGGGTTGAAATGGTGAGGGAGATTCCACTGATTCCTCATGGCTTGGGCTTGTTGAGCATTCAAGTTTGGTGCCAATGGTTGAGGAATATTGTTCAACCATACATGGTTGTGATAGTTGCTCATGGCCATGTGCATTCCCTCTCTGACAAGTTGTGCTAGGAAGTGGGAGTTCTGGAGGATTATCACAGTGTCTTGACCATCTAGTATCATGTTGAATGATATTGCATGCCCCATTAGAACTTGTTCTATCCACGATAGGGGTTGATGATTTTGAGGGAGTGGTGGTTGGATGAAGAACACTGTTTGATTTCCCTGACGGTTGTTCAAGTTTGGGGGTGGGTTTGCCATTGTGTGTGCTCTTTGGTGTCTTAGAATTTGGACAAGACTGTACCTCCTTCTTTGAGATATTGGGATTCTTGGCATTTTGATTGTTTAGGAGATGATTTATATTTGTTGTGGCGTGTTGCACAGTAGAAGGTAGAGGGTTTTCGGTAGTAGTATGGCTATCTAGGGTGCCAATGATTGAATCTATTTACATGCTTTCTTTGCATGCAGGGGAATTGATTTAAAGGGGATTTTGGGTATCGGAAGGGGAAGGCACGTGGAGATCTTTATTGGCCATTTGGCTTTTGGGTGGGGGCATGTGGGACAAGTATTGTGGGGTCCGGTTGTAGCCATGCAGTGGTTACTGGAGGTATTTGTAATGAGACAAGTATTAGTAGTAAGTTTATCAGTGGGGTTGTTTGAAAGATTATGGGTAACATTGTAATTAGAGGCCATGTTATCAACTATCATTTGATTAGAATCATGATTAATGGTTTGCATGTTATTTTTATTTGAGATTTCCATATCAGCCACGTTGTCAGTAGAGGAACTAGGTGAAGACACGTTAAGGACATTGTTTAACTTAGGAGAAATATTAGGGTTTTTAAAAAAAATTCATTATTTTTTATTTCTGTGGGCGGATTTACCAAGGTGGAGAATTTGTTGTTGCAACCACCGCGATTTTTTGATCATAATGGCAATCATTGGTTGTAGGTTTATTGCCATTTACCGTTGAGTGTTAATAGGGATATATTTGGTAGAGGGGAGGGGGAAAAAAACTTACCTGGTATTGGATGAAATGAATTTGCTTGGATACCTGGGCTTTGATATCTTCCAGAATTTCTCCCATTGGTCTTTTTCTTTTTTGGAAACATAACTGTTTGCCATGCTAGTTCATTTGCTGAATTGTTATTGATCCTCTCTTCAGGCATAGCAGTCATATTTTCCATCGGTTGGCTTGGTGTCAGAGGTGTTTTTTTAAGATGCATTTTGAAGCCACATGGCCTAATCTTCCACAATGCTTGCATAGGGTATTTTCTCCTTCGTATTGGATGGTTTGTTTGTGATGGCCAATGTTTATGAAAGGAATGACCGGAACTTCTAGAGGAAGCTCAATGCATAATCTCGCATAGCGGCCCCTTAGAGTGGAGGAGGTGCACGCATCAACTTTCAGTAATTTTCAGATGGCGTTTCCTATTTTTGCCAAGATGATTACATCATAGAACTCAGTGGGCAATTGGAGCAGACGGATCCAGATGGCAGTGTGGGAGCTTTTAACTTCCGTTGCCACAAAGTTAGGCTTCCATCTTTGGATGGAGAGGAAATGGCCAAATATAAACCATGGGCCGGAATTTAAAACCTTAACCATTTGCTCTTGACATTTAAATTCGGCTATGTAGTAGTCTGCTCCCAAATCGATGAGAGGGAAATTTTCTATTATTTTCCAAGCTTTCTGGATTTTTTTTAAGATATGATGTTGAATTCTCTTACCAATAAGCTTTATAATGAGAGAGAATTTCCAGAGTTGATAAATCCGAGCTTGGTCTTCCTCTGAGAGTTGGATTGTGTTTCCCTCTATCAGCATTTTACGATTTTGCTGGGCAACTGTTTGTTGGCCCTTAGTTGTAGTATCCATAAATGTAAAGGCTTCAGTAATAGTTATAGACTGTTGCATGCCTTCAATTAGTTTTTCTTTGAAACTTTGAAGTTCTTCTTTTTGGGAAGGAAGACTCTTATCTGGTGGTTTTGGGGGGATAAGGTGGTTTAAGTTCGTAGTCATATCGAAATTGAATTGAGAGGATGAAGATGTACTGTAGGTTAGGGAGAAGGAAGACTTTCTCACACCCGAAAATTAACTTAGGAAATTAATTGATTCCTTTCAAGATGTTGATAAACTTTCCATCCACAATTTCTGTAGATTCTTCTTTTGATATTGTAGTAAGCCATTCAATATTTGAAATTCACTTTCAAATATTATTTCTTCTATGACGCTTGAAGATTAAATCTCTAAAAATAATCTTCTTTGATAAATCTTCACATGATCTCTTTCCCATATTTTTTTGGATCTTTACTAGCATCTTCTTTCTTGAATAAACATGTACAAAAATAAGATTACTACACGTAAACGTTCTTTGATTAATAATTGTGTTGGTTGTTATCATCAAAATTAATACCTTAAATCTTGAAGCTAACAATCTCCCCCTTTTTGATGATGACAAACCATTAAGTATAATATATGAAAATTTAGTCAAAGACTTAATTAAGGTCGGTAATGGGATAAGTTAGATAAACTGGTTACTTCCCTGAAGTCATCTTCTCGAAATGCATCTAGTACATCAAGTGTGAACTCCCCCTCACTCTATGCATTCCTTAGTTATGCTCCCCCTGTCTCCATACATTGTATCTAAGTATTCGAACTTTGTACACATTATTTTCTCTCCCTTTTGTCATCAATACATTATTAGAACCAATAATAAAGCATACGCTCAATTAATTCAAACAAAAAAATCTATATTCCATGAATCTCTCAATTAGATAAATGCACAATCCATTAATTCATCCAGTTTAAAGCAAAACCAACAACACGTATAATAAACACTAAGCAATCAATACCAAATGTTTGATTCAATTGAAAAAACTTTTGAGTGATTAAATCAGTACGAAGCACAAAAAATTGTAGGTCATTTTAGGTCAACCAAAAATAATTTCAAATATTTGAAGAGAAATTATTAGACTTCTAATAACATAGAGCGGGACGACACAATTTTGAATCTATTGAAAATAATTCTAATAGAATCGAACCGCAGACATGCTATCATAGACGTGAAATCACACAAATGATAAACACAAAAGAGATAAGATGATAATGAATCATTTTTACCAAAGAGGATATACGAGGATATCATTACCATACCAACTTCTTTTATAAATGTGAGGAAATATCTGCAAGATGATGGTCAATGTCCTCCAGGCAGATTTCCAAAATACTTTCTGCCACAAGCAATCTAATGACACGTGTTATGCCTTGTGCTATAGATTGTCTTTTTCATGAGAATTAAAAAAAATCTCCATGCCATTTTTTCTATTTCAGTCCACCTTGTTGCCTGCAAGGTTTGAATCTAAAAATATCCTACTATATAGAAGCAATTAGTTCTTGCATATAATAATCCATAATTTAGAATGTCAACCAAAAATCTTTTGCGCCACTATAAATGGATATTATTGGATCAGGTATACCAAACTATTTGTCATAAAAATAGAGAGTCGTTCATACCTTGGTACTTTATTCGATCATTGGATTTACTAATTTTCTCCTTGATTTGCATTATTTGAAATGTGAAGATGAAGGTTAATTCTCCATCATACTCATTTTCTAACCAATCATCTTCTAGAGGCTTAAAAATGCTTGACATGCTTTTTGTTAGTATTACCAAAAATATGCTCTTGTAAATGCATCTTTGGAAAGACTAATTATCAGATGATAAACATAAATTTGTTTCAAATGAGAACTAGTCTTGGTCACGAGAATGTAATCCAAAAAGAACTTCAATACCAGAGACAGGCTGGAGAATAATGTTATGCAATTTTCAACCATTAAAAAAATATTTCAACATCCATACAAAAATAGTTTACAAACTTTGTAATATGCATATGAAAAATGTTGTTCTAACAAAACTCTCTAGGAAGAAACAAACCTTCTTGTTGTGAAACCTTGGGCTACAAGTTTACACATAATTTTCACAACCTTACCAATCTTATCAGGCTTTAGATATCCATAATTGCAACTCCTTTGCTTGGTACTGGATTTCCATACTTTTGATTCTTTTAGCTTCGCTCAACAAATTTTGCATTGCTAGAATCCAGGATCTCGTTTAATGCTTCTTCATGACTGACTAGTTCAACTTGTGATGTGTCATTAGCAGATATTACAAGCTATCCACTACAAGTTCTCCATCCTTTTTCACAATTTGCTTAGAAAAATATTAGTATAAAGAAAAACGTGCATGTTGAGATTTTTCTACAACTAATATTTTGAATTTTATAAAGTCGTAAGTAGTAATGAATAAGGAATATGTCAAGAGTCTTACCAAGACAGTTGCAATCAAAGGAAATAAGATGACCAAAAATTGAATGTTCTTCCTTCCCATAGCTCGGATAGAATTTCATTCAAGATAAGATCCAATGAAAAATATTATAGCACATATAAGCCAATGATGATAGTTATGCAAAAATGATTCTTATTTTCAAGTCTGCTTTCAACTGAGGCGCCAAACTAAAAATGTGAAAGATCATGCTTGTTGCAAGAAAATGTCAAATAAATACTATTAAAACTCACATTGATGATCACTGCAAATGCATCATTTTCTTATTAAAAAAAATGACATATGCAAAAGTGAGGATAATCATCAATAGAAACATATATATTTACCTTCAAAGCTTTTGAGTCTTAGGAATAGTCAAGTATCTCCACATGCACAAGTTACCATGGCATCAAGGTTAAACAACCTTCTCAGATTTGAATGAAGTATTGAAACTTTCACCAAGAGAATGGATATAAGAAGTAACTCTCGTCACAAATTATCTTAAACTCACAACTACATGAAAGGAATGCATGCATGCATGCTTTCTTATCCTAATGCTTATACTAATGGCATGGTTCATGCAAGATATAAATTCGTTCTATTCAAAATATCTAAGTCAAGGATAAGATCAACACCAAACATAATAGTAGTATGTTGCAGCTGGTCAACTCAAGTAATTTGTAGTTGTATATATCAGATTATACTTAACCAAAAAAATATTACTAGATACTTATCACCTTTTAAAGCATCCGAAGGAACTTGAATAACCTTTAATGATACCAATCACTTAAAATTTACCATCACGTATAATAGTTCCTTCATCATTTATAGAGTTTGTATGAACTTTGAAGCATCTTTAAGCATGTGCCTTGACCAACCATTATGCAAATGTCATTTATCCCTTTTTATGGCTGGACTCTGAATTTATGCAAAGCAAATTAATTTAGTTTTGGTACCCAAATCTTTTTGGTTCCTTTATGGTTAGTAGATTGTGTGATTCGAGATGCATGTAAATGTTTAGGTCTCCAAATATATTTTGATCTAACATAACTTTTGGCATAATTGCATGCATATACTTTATGTCTAGAATTGCTACAATAGTGGCACATAATATGAGAAGAAGAGTGTTTACCTGCAACTGCCTTATTAGTAGACTTGGAACATTCCTCAGTCAACTTGTTCAAAGTAGGATGTTTACCAGTATATCCATTTTCAGTCGACTTATAGCTGTTAAGCCAAGGAGACGACTTTGATTTATCAAAGTAGTGGCTGCGCGATTTGTGCAAGCTGCTTATTTGTTTGCGAAGCTCAAAATTTTCTTCTTGAAGTAAGTTGTTCTCCACTAGATATTGTTTAAGTTGAATATCCCAGTCTTTCTTTTCATTTCTCAACTTGTTATATTCTTCAAGTTGGATCTCCCAATCTTTCTTCTCATGTATCAACTTGTTATATTCTTCAAGTTGGATCTCCCAATTCTTCTTCTCCTTCCTCGACTTAGTATATTCATTTAGAACTTTCTCAAGGTCATTGAGAACCAATTAGATATTATCATGCAATTCATCACATTTATCGCAATACGTAATAGGAGTGGGACATACATTGTTAATTTCTCCCATTGCCATGAAACATTGATTCTCCATTCTTTCGTGATTGTTTTCTTCTTCATCACTCCAAGATTTGTCATTCTTTTTCTTGAGATCATAATCAATAATAGCATTAAAGTACACCTCGTCAGTTCTCCTCTTTTCTCGAGACATATGTTTGTCATTTCTTCTTGATCATCCTCGTCGCTCCAAGTTGAGATTCTATGATTTTTCTTCTTGAGGTTGGGACATTTTAATTTCATATGTCAAGGTTTACCACATTTGTAACAGCATATGTTCTCTTGTTGTTGAATCTCATTCTTGTGATTCTTTTGATGATTTTGGATGGATTGAGATTTTCTATTCTGCTTCTTCCTACTCTTCCTTTTTCTCGTCCTGGGTATCACGGCCAAGTCTTCTCGATCTTCACCATTTTTGGATTCTTTAAGAGTTGACGTGGATTCAATTTCCTTAACTTTGTTGGCATCCCCGTGGATATTTTCCAATATGTCCCATAAATCTTTGGCAGTCTCACATGTGGATATTTTTTCATAATCTTCTTCAGTGATCGCACAATAGAGCATGTTGATTGCTCTAGCATTTGTTTGCATAATATCCGACTATTCTTTTGTGTACTCAACTATGAATGCCCTTTTTCCATCACTGTTGTTCGGAATAAGTCTTAGTCCATTCTGAATAACTAGTCGGGATCGATAATTCATTGATTGGACATAAACCTTCATTCTTTCTTTCCAATAGCTATAATATTGACTATTGAAGTACGATAGCCTTCTTGTTGAGTATCCCTCATGAAGTACGGTTCCAATAATTTGATGACCTGCCATGGATCTTTTCTCACTTGCTGTTAAGCAAAAATAATAAAGATGTGAGACCTGCTCTGATACCAATTGAAAGTACAAGAGGGGAGGGGGGTTGAAATTGTAGCCTTTTTAAATTTCTAGTCGACTACTCTTCAGACCAAGTCGACTTATGCAGAGACAGCCTGCACCAGAACTGTTAGTACGTCAATTTAACAGGTGCTACTCACAACAAAGCGTAAAGGTGTATAATAAAATATGAGAGCTAAAAAAATAAATGACACCGAGAATTTTATACTGGTTCGGTACCAATGTGGTATCCTAATCCAGTCTCCTTGAGTTGCAGGATGTTATCTCTTGAGCTCTTTGTACTTTGGATTAAGTACGACTTGTGTGATTTTCAATGTTCACCACCAACGTTTACATGATTGGTTTTCACTCGCTCTCCAACAACGAACAAGGGTTGGTTTTCACTCGCTCACCAACAACGACTCTTTGGTTTTCACTCGCTCACCAAAGAAACGAACAATGACACAACCTCTCGGACACACTGCCTCTCCAATATTTTTCTGTCTCTCTTCTCTCTTTTGTGTACATGTGTCACGCCCCAATCCTCGGGGAGCTCGACCGGCGCGCAACCGAGAAAACCCGGTCGAGCAAGCCTAGCCAGCCTTTCCTACCCAACTCATCCACTATCCGCAATTGGCGCTATCAGCAACGGAACCACCTACATCCATTCAACGATGTAGCGCCCCCGGCAAATAGGACGTTAGCACCGTCGAATAGTACTAGTATGTAAGGCAGACACAATTCTTAATAGGATGAACAGTGAACACATAGAAGGCAGTTATAACATCAACAAGTACTTCACAGGATTACAAGGAAACACCAAATAAGGTTCACATAGTTCCGGTTAAGTCTTTCCATTTCTTTGGGTTAATATTCTTTAGTGCCAAGTGCCATAACCCATAATGCCACCGTGATTTTCATACGGAGTCCGGTCTCGGCGCGACCGGCTAAGCCATCCTAAGTGAGATATATCCAAATCCACAATGATAATCAGAAATCCAATGTAAATGCCACCATGTGTACAGCATGGCGTCCGATCTCCGCCCGATCGGCTAAGCCATCTCACTTAGGACATAACCTCTTTCAATTTTCTTTAGTTCACATTTCTTTCCATTTTCCATTACATGGCACAACACACCTCTTTATTAATAAATTCTTGGCACTTGGATACATTTTTATAATTCAAGTCTTTCTCTTTATTATTTTCCCAAATATCGTCAATCACCATGTCAATAAGTGATATCATATAAGGCATGCTCACACAAGGAAAGAAAAGAAAACAAAAGGAAAGCTTGGATAACATGATCACATTTTCAAATAGCATGATATCAGGGCAACACTTAGAACAAATATGGAACATAAATCTTTCACCCCAATACATAAAGGCAAACCATTTAGTACGATCAATTCATAACTCACGCCAATTATTCGGACACCAAGAGTTCAATTCTAAGAAGAAGAGGGTTAGCCATACATACCTCAATGGAGCTTTTTCTTAAATTCTTACAATAATTCCAGAACTCTTAGCCACCTCGATCTATTTTATGAGAATTACAAGTTGATCCAAAAATTAGAGAGATAATTAAGATTCTAGCTCACTTGAGCATACTTTCAGGCACTAAGTGTGCATTATGAATTTTAAGGTCTTTTCGTGAAAAATTCTATCATCCTACACCCCATTTGTTACATTTTTAGCTCACAATCTTCCCATACCATTTTTATCATACATGCATGCAAGACAATCATCCCTTATACCCATGAACCCATTTGTTAATTACTTATTTTAGTAGGAATTTCTAAATCAAAGGTTAGAGCACAAGTTCTTACCTCTTAGGATGAAAGCCTATTAACTTTACTTGATAATCTTCAAGGATTTGGGCAAGGATTGAGTAGAGGCTTGGTGAGGATCACTTTCTCCCTCTAGAACTCTTGCTCTCACTCTAAATGTAGTAAAAATTAGCTCAAGAGGGTCAAATGGGGTGTTTTTAACGGAATGGGGTCGGGTTTTAAAAGTTAAAAAATAGGAGCCCCGACTCAATCTGCGGTCGCATAACTGACATACAGCCCGCAAAAGTGGCCCTCGAGACTTGGATACTCTGCCCGGGTATGCGACCAATATGCGGTCAGCATACCTGTTCTGCGGTCGCATAATGCACCGCAGAACTGCCCTATACAAAAATCCCAGGAGGATATGCGACGGCTATGCGGCCCGCATATCGATTATGCGATCGCATAATTGGCCGCATAGTTGTCCTCAGATTGGCCAACATACTGACCCACTCTGCGGCAGATATACGGTCCGCATTGTTATTATGCGGCCACATAATGGGCCGCAGAAACGCGCTCTTGTGATAAATATTTTTCCTTAACTTTTTAATGCATAGATCACCCAAAAGGTCCGATCCGCGGCGAGCAAGCTCCCCGCGAGGAAATTTTATGAATTCCTAACACATATTCTTAACTTCGCACTACAAAATTTCGGGTTTTGAGTAAAAATTTTACGGGGCCTTACAACACGGTAAACCTAAAATTGAATTACAATGCTTTTTAAGAGTAGACTAAAGAACTTGTAGTTGGTTAGACAATTGTATAGAAGGTTGCGCACTTTCTTCCTTCATAGAGTTTGTATATTTATAGCCCTTTCAACTTGTTCTGGCTATTGCACAAGCCAAGGGAATTTTACCATTGCTCCTTTACTTGTTTCCATAATTTACAGCTCCAGCACTTCTATGAATATGGATAGTATGTTGACTTGGCACTCCTTTGAAGATGGATATACCGTAGGCATCGTTACAATATTGATTTTCTTTCCTATTTTGACTTCTTGTATTTGGGCAGATCTTAATTGACTCCAATTTCCTTTCTTGAATATGAAAAAGTACCAGCATGAGCATCCTTGTGTAGTAGAATATTTTTTCTTTATTTGGATGCAATATCTTGGTTGATCTTCTTTAGAAAACCTTGCATCTCATAATTAATTTCTGTTGCATCACCACATACATCGTTCTTCAACCTTCCATAGTCTTGATTCAATATTCATGAATTTCCATAAAAGCTATAGTCATTCTTTATATGGAACTCAGACTTATTTCCATACATTATTCTCTTTCCATACCAAAGAGAAAATATAGTAAAAATATTTTCCCATAACTAATAGTAGCATATTTGAACTCCTATATTGGAAATATTAATTTCTTGATCTTGGACAATAATTGTAACGACCCGACCGGTCGTTTTGAGCTTTTGCACTCCACTCACCAGTTCTCGAGCATGACTAGCCCCGTGTTATGTATTGTGACTTATGTAAATCGTCGGTTTTGGATTTCAGGTTAATCGGAATAGATATGGAAAGATGATTCTCAGCTTGAAGCTTAAAGTTTGAAAGATTTGACCAAGTTTTGACTTGTTGGTATATGATCTCGGATTGGAAATTTTATGATTTGGTTAGCTCCGTTAGGTGATTTGGGACTTAGGAGCATGATCGGAATGTGTTTTGGAGGTCCGGAGTAGATTTAGGCTTGAATTGGCGAAATAGGAATTTTGGCGATTTCCGGTTGATAGGTGAGATTCTGATATAGGGGTTGGAATGGAATTCCGGAAGTTGGAGTACGTCCGTTGTGTCATTTGTGATGTGTGTGTGAAATTTCAGGCCATTCGAACGAGGTTTGATTGACTTTTTGATCGAAAGCGGAATTAGGAAGTTTTTGGAATTCCTAGGCTTGAATCCGATGTGATCTTGGTGTTTTGATGTTATTTTGAGCGTTCCGAATATTGGAACAAGTTTTAATGATGATATGGGATATGTTGGCATGTTTGTTTTAGGTCCTGAGGGCCTCGGGTGAGTTTCGGGTGGTTAAACGGATCAAATTCTTGTTTCGAAAGTTGCAGATTTCTTCAGTTCAGTGTTGCAGAGTTTTGCTATTCGTGTTCACAAGAGGACCTCCGCGTTCGCGAAGATATGTTGTGTGATGCAGGCCAGTTACCCTTCGCGTTCGCGATGTTGGTCCCTCATTCATGAAGGTTAAGTCTGATTGTGCATGGCGAACGTGTGGCATTGTTCGCGTTCGCATAGAAGAATGAAGCAGACTTGGGCACCGGGCCCTAAAGCATCACGTTCGCGACTGAGGCAACGCGTTCGCGTAGGCTAAGTTGTGTAAGGCACCGCGTTCGCGAGTGTATGTTCGCGTTCGTGTAAGAGGATTTTTTGTCAAAGGTATTGTGTGCTTCGCGAACGCGAGGCTTTGACCACGTTCGTGAAGAAGGATTTCAAATCGCTGGGCAAAATGTTTTAAAGGCCATTTTCACCATTTTTTACTCGGTTTTGGAGATTGTTGAGGGAGACTGAAGAGGGAATCGAAGAGAACTTCTTGGAGATTCGAGGTGATTTGAGGCCGAGTCGAGCGGCAAGGGCATCGCTGTGTAGATGTTCATCCGGATCGAGGTAAGTAATGACTGTAAATACTGTCCTGAGGGTATTAAACCCCGGATTTCACATCGTTGTGCTACTTTGAGGTGACACACATGCTAGATGACGAGCGTGGAGTCGTGCACCGTTGGGGATTGTGACTTGGTCCGTCCCGTACGATTGATAAGTCGCGTATTTGATTGAAAACTATTTGATATCATTGTGTTTTGAAAAAAAATGTTGCTACGTTTTGGGCGGAATGCCATATTTGGGCCTCGTGCCAACTATTTTGAACCCTTATGGGGCTTTTACTGTTATTCCTCACTGTTTTGACTTAATAGTTGTACTCAGTCATGCTGTGTTTTACTGATTTTTTAACTCAGCCTTATGTACTAAATTTTAATACTATAAATGATATTCTTGAGCTGAATGCCCTGTTTTACTGATAGTCCGAGTGACTTGTGATGTTAATGGCTGAGAGAGGCTGAAGGCCTGATTGTGAGGTTAATGATTGAGAAAGGCCGAGGATCTGATTGTGAGGTTAATGACTGAGAGAGGCCAGGGGCTTGGTGGTGAGGATTATATTATATATATATATATATATTATGGATCGGGCTGCACGCCGCAGCGATATAACGCTTGGGCTGTAGGAGCCCTTCCGGAGTCTGCACATCCCTAGTGAGTGCAGTCGACTATATATATGGATCGGTCTGCACGCCGCAGCGATGTACGGATCGGGCTGTACGCTGCAGTGTTTATTATAAGGTACCTATTGAGTGTGAGTGCTGAGTGTGAGCGCTGATTGATGAGAGTTGAGTCTCGAGTGACGGAGAGACTTGCTCGAGGGGCTATATATATATACGAGTGATGCTTTGCCCGAGGGGCTTGTTTTTATGAAATTACTGATTCCAGTTCTCCTTAAAGTGAGTCTATATTGAATATGTTGAATTAAATTACCGATTTCACTCATCTTTATACTGAGCCTCTATAGAATATGTTAAACAAATGTTTTGAACAATTTGTACTGAAATTGAAGTTTTAACAAGATGATATGATTTGTATCCTGTTTTGGAAACATACTGTACTCACTGTGGTTCTATGACGTGGTTTATGTGATTTCTTATTGCTCAATCATTATTTACTTTTATTACTTACTGGTTTGGTGTACTCATATTACTCCCTGCACCTTGTGTGCACATCCAGATATTTCTGAGCTCGGTGGCAGGTTCATTAGAGATAGTAAGGTAGCTGCACGGCGTTCGCAGTCCTGCCTTCCCCTCCCTATCCTTATTAATTTATATTTCAGGCTTATATTGTATTAAGCAGACAGTGTTGAATTGTATTTAGTGGCTCATGACTAGTTACACCCTGATGTCAGGCTTGTATATTTATTCCGCACTTTTCTTAGACTTACATCAGGAGATTGTTGATTAATAAATGGTATAAAAATGACTTTTATTGAATAATGGTTAATTCGGGAGTTGTGTCGGCTGGCCTAGTTCCACGATAGGCGCCATCACGACCGGGTCGGTTTTAGGGTCGTGACAAGTTGGTATCGGAGACTAGGTTACATAGGTCTCACGAGTCATGAGCAGGTTTAGTAGAGTCTCGCGGATCGGTACGGAGACGTCTGTACTTATCCTTGGGAGGCTGCAGAACCTTTAGGAAAAACATCACATTCTTGAACTCTTATCATGCGTTGTTGATTCAGCTTGAAAGGTAACTCTTGAATTCCTTCCACGCATTAGTATGTGCGCATGAGCGCGCAGTACCAGATGTGCATCGACGGCTTGTGATTCCCTGAAGGGGAGATATGATATTTGTGTGTTGATGCTGGGATAGTCTGGAGGACTTGAGGCCGGGCTTTGGTTGTAGCTTGAGTACTGAGGTGCTATTGTGTGAGCACGTGCTTTTGGACTTATATATATCCGATAGTATCCCTATTAGTGGAAGTGATGGCTGGATAGCTACGTGATGAGTGTGATGTGACTGCGAGATGTGTTCATATGAATTGAATAAGACGAGAAGGGTCAGCTTTGGGGCAGCAAGAACTATTTGGTGTTTGATTTCCATCGTGATTTGATGTGTAGGCCCGAGTTGTGGGTGTGATGAAGGATATTTTCATGTTGCCTAGTTGGGAAGTGAAGTAGATTTCACGTTGTGATATGAGTTCAGACTCAGGAAGATTAAATGACTGCGTAATATTTATGACAGTGAAGGGTATAAAGAGATGTTAGTTTGAGGTGAATCAGGTGGGTTACCTCCTGTGGAGTGCTCTGAAGTTGTGTGATCCTTATACTGTTGTTGTTGGAAGATCTCCTTTACCACTGAAGTATATGTGTTGCAATTTAAATTTGGGGTCGCTTAAGAGAGTGGGCTTGACTATTACGAGGGTGAACACGAGATTGTAGAAGATTTGAAGTACTAGATGGGCTGTGTTACCCGAGCTTATGAAGGATTGAGTTTAATCTCACTATGGTATTATGGCAGTAATATAGTATATTCATTATGAGTTATTGTGTGTTTTGATCTATGGCTTTGAGCCAAGTGGGGGAGTCTGCTATTGATTAGTTGATTGCACGGTTATGTGCTATGTTGGTTCCAGTTTGAGGTTTACTGGTAAATTAGTTATGGCTTACGGGGGTTGAGACCGAGGATGGCTCGAGTAAAGGAGATTTCAATAAAGGTTATGTTATGCTTAATGGGTATATGAGAATCACAGAATGACTTGAGTTGTTATTGGTAAAAGATGTACGGTGCATAGATCAGGAAATTGCTTGGTTGCATTAAGGTGAGGTTACATTCTACGGTGTTGGAGTGCTAATGGAGCACAGGTCGTCCGGTCTATTTGATTGGTCTAATTGTTGTTTGGATAGAGTGGATGACTTCCGAGAATGGTTCTAATGGGTTCAAGATTTTACATGTATTAATTGGAGATTTTCAAGTTGTATATTTGGATAGAAACTCAGGTTTGCATTTGAGGGTGTCAAGACTCGTGGCATTTCTAGATCGTTATGGGATTCTATATCTCAGTATCAGGAAGGTAAAGGTAATGTCTTTGAATCCACAGGAAGTCCCTTCAGGGTAGGTATTTTGAATGTGGTGCTTTCGGGAATATTTAAGAGAGTATTCAATGGCTTATGAGCCTTAGGGCGGTGTGGTTTTTTGCTAAGGATGGTGGGGCAAGTTTGAGTTAAGGATAGTGGTATAATAGCAAGGAAACGTATAAATTTGAAAGTAATTCGGAATGGAACTCACAGAATTAGGACAACTTGGTAGTAGGTTGGGTCGGCATGGTAATGGATATGGTGGTTCTACAGGTGCTTTGTGGCAATGCTGTTAGGTTTTGATGGCTTGCGTAGCATGGTTGAGTTAGAGGAATTCAGTCCTGACGATTTGGCTTTGTGCAAATGGGATTTAGAGAGTTCTTGATGAGTTCTACCATGGTTAGAGGTGTATATTTTCTATTGGCGTGAGGAGCATGGGATGTGTAGTGATTTTCTTCTAGATAGGATCAATGGAAACTTCTTGACTAGTTGAGTAAGTAGTTGCTTATGGCTCGGAATGGATATGAAGTCCTTATGATTATCCCAGGATGGCATGGTATATGCGGTATGTTGTTTGGGATTGAGAATTGCATGTGTAAGGTCACGATTCAGTTTTGGAAGGAAGGTTCTAAATTCTTAGGCAGCATAGACAATCTCAGATGACTAGATAAATGAGATTACTGATTGGTGTAGCTTGATGAGGGTATGCAATTCAGAAAGGGGAATGTGTTTGGGTCATGGGTGCTTCACCGGTATTACGGTACTGTCTTGTCTGATCGACTGGTGATATTTAAAGTTTGCTTGGCGGCACAGAAGAATTATAGGAGTATCCCTCGTGGAATGATCAAGTATTAGATGTGTGTTAGATGTTCGGGCAGTGTAGCGGGGATCGAATATGGTGATTCGTGTGCTTTATGCATTGGGAGGCTGAGAGTTTCCACGAGTAGATGGTTTTGTGACTGTGGACTATGAGGAAATAGCTAAGGTTAGTAAGAGGGTAGCATGTGCTATGATTCAGTCATTGTGAACCTTCAAAGAGTTATTTATCTGTTGTGGATGACCAGAGTTGATTTGGGGATGATAGGGGGGCCCAACATGGATGTGTGCTCTGCACCGGGTCGGATTTGTTGACTCTGCACTGCTATTGTTGAGAGATGTGCCATTCGATCGTTGTTGAGCTTGTTCGTGTTCTGGAGTGATCTATGATGTTACTCCCCTATGTTACGAGGTGCGGTAATTTATTGGTTATATGCACATATGGTGCGATTCCATTTGGGCTTTATAGCAGCATGTGAGTGACAGGGGTATTTGGGTGTTACATGAGTGATTGCGTATTGGCTATGTTCTTTCGGATTGCATGGTGTTATGTCATTCGCTTCTCCATGGTTATGGTAATGCACTATGGGTCCTTGATATTGGATTCCGAATGGTTATGGATTTTGAGCAGGGTGGCTCGAGGTACACGACGTAGACCAGCGTTTGAAAGGGGTACCGCATTACAGCGGAGTTATGTGGAGGTATGATCATTCGGGTTAGATTCGTTTGTTCTGGTTCTACAGTGTGAGATGGGTTATTAGCATCGTGTCGTGATGGTACCGGTGAGCTTGCGGTACAGCTCTCTCATTTGAGCCATCCTTCCATGATTTGAGTACATTTGGACTGTTGCTTATTGGTGCACGGGTTGCATGGGATGTGGATTTAGATGTTATCGATGTGTCATGTCACTAGAGTGGTCGTGTTTGATGAGACAAGGTCATTGGGACCTAGAATGAATACTACCGGATTCGATTTCAGCATGTTGGAAGGATAATATCGGGATTCGGCTTAGAAATTTTCTATGGTTCTTGCCGACAGAGAGGGAGCTCCATGACTGGTTTATCTGAGGAAACGGTTATGACTTTCTGCGTGTTTTATTCATCATTGGCGGTATACAAAAGTGTTAGAATGAGGCTTTGTTGGATATGAGGTGTATTACTGGTATTGGGTTGTTTAAGCAGCTGCTGCGATTAGAAGCTATCGCTATGAGTGTTTGAGTTGTGTGGTGTATCATGTGAGTTCATCTTGAATTGCGGTTATGGCTTGATACAGCGTGTTCAGACTTATTCAGCGTATAGATGTGGGAATCTAATATTATAGATAAGTACGGAACTGGAAATTTGGTTTTAAGGTTCATGGGCTTGGTTGGATTGCGAAATTTCAGTTTCATTGTGTTATCGGACCTATATGAGATAGGGTGACGTGGGATCACCCCCGGGTATGTGCATGGTAAGGTTACTCAGCGATTGATGGTTTTTGAAACAACTATGGGCACGTTCGAGAACGAACGTATGTTTACGTGGGGGAGGATGTAACGACCCGATCGGTCGTTTTGAGCTTTTACACTCTACTCGCCGGTTCTAGGGCATGACTAGCCCCGTGTTATGAATTGTAACTTATGTAAATCGTTGGTTTTGGATTTCAGGTTAATTGAAATAGTTGTGGAAGGATAATTCTCAGCTTGAAGCTTAAAGTTTGAAAGATTTGACCAATTGGTATATGATCTCGGATTGGATTTTTTATGATTTGGTTAGTTCCATTAGGTGATTTGGGACTTAGGAGCGTGATCGGAATGTGTTTAGGAGGTCTGGAGTAGATTTAGGCTTGAATTGGCGAAATTGGAATTTTGGCGATTTCCGGTTGATAGGTGAGATTTTGATATAGGGGTCGGAATGGAATTCCAGAAGTTGGAGTAGGTCCTTTGGGTCATTTGTGATGTCTATGTAAAGTTTCAGGCCAGTCGGACGAGGTTTGATAAACTTTTTGATCGAAAGCGGAATTTGGAAGTTTTTGGAATTCCTAGGCTTGAATCCAATGTGATCTTGGTGTTTTTGATGTTGTTTTGAGCGTTCCGAAGGTTGGAACAAGTTTGAATGATAATATGGGATATGTTGGCATGTTTGGTTGAGGTCCCGAGGGCCTCGGGTGACTTTCGGGTGGTTAAACGGATCAAATTCTTGTTTTGAAAGTTGTAGATTTCTTCAGTTCAGTGTTGTAGAGTTTTGCTCTTCGCGTTCGCGAGAGGAACTCCGCGTTCGAGAGATGTTGAGTGAGGCAAGCCAGTTACCCTTCACGTTCGCGATGTTGGTCCCGCGTTCGCGAAGGTTAAGTCTGATTGTGCATGGCGAACGCGTGGCATTGTTCGCGTTCGCGTAGAAGAGTGAAGGAGACTTGGGCACTAGGCCCTAAAGCATCGCGTTCGCGACTGAGGCAACGTGTTCGCGTAGGCTAAGCTGTGTAGGGCACCGCTTTCGCGAAGGTATGTTCGCGTTCGCGTAAGAGGATTTTCGGTCAAAGGTATTTTGTGCTTCGCGAACGCGAGGCTTTGACCGCGTTCGCGAAGAAGGATTTCAAATCGCTGGGCAGAATGTTTAAAAGGCCATTTTTTGCGACTTTTGTCTTAAGTTCACCACTTTTGACTCGGTTTTGGAGCTTGTTGAGGGACATTGAAGAGGGAATCGAAGAGAACTTCTTGGAGATTCGAGGTGATTTGAGGCCGAGTCGAGCGGCAAGGGTATCGCGGTGTTGATGTTCATCCGGATCGAGGTAAGTAATGACTGTAAATACTGTTCTGAGGGTATTAAACCCCGGATTTCACATCATTGTTCTACTTTGAGGTGACGCACACGGTAGATGACGAGCGTGGAGTCGTGCACCGTTGGGGATTGTGACTTGGTCCGTCCCGTACGACTGATAAATCGCGTATTTGATCGAAAACTGTTTGATATCATTGTGTTTTGAAAAAAGTGTTGCTACGTTTTGGGCGGAATGCCATATTTGGGCCTCGTGCCAACTGTTTTGGACCCTTATGGGGCTTTTACTGTTATTCCTCACTGTTTTGACTTAATAGTTGTACACAGTCATGCTGTGTTTTACTGATTTCTTAACTCAGCTTTATGTACTAAATTTTAATACTATAAATGATATTCTTGAGCTGAATGCCCTGTTTTACTGATAGTCCGAGTGACTTGTGAGGTTGATGGCTGAGAGAGGCTGAAGGCCTGATTGTGAGGTTAGTGATTGAGAAAGACCGAGGGTCTGATTGTGAGGTTAATGACTGAGAGAGGCCGAGGGCCTGGTGGTGAGGATTATATTATATTATATATATATACATATATATATATATATATATATAATATATATATATGCTTGGGCTGTAGGAGTCCCTCCGGAGTCTGCACACTCCCAGTGAGCACAGTCGACTATATATATGAATCGGGCTGCACGCCGCAGCGATATACGGATCGGGCTGCACGCCGCAGCGGTTATTATAAGGTACCTATTGAGCGTGAGTGTTGAGTGTGAGCGCTGATTGATGAGAGTTGAGTCTCGAGTGACTGAGAGACTTGCCCGACGGGCTATATATATATGAGTGATGCTTTCCCCGAGGGGCTTGTTTTTATGAAATTACTGATTCCATTTCTCCTTAAAGTGAGTCTATATTGAATATGTTGAATTAAATTATCAATTTCACTCATCTTTATACTGAGCCTCTATAGAATATGTTAAACAAATATTTTGAACGATTTTCATTGGAACTAGAGTTTTTACGAGATGCTCGAAATTTAATCACTGATTTGGCTTTGTTATTTCCCCTGTCACTTTTTCCTGTTTTGAGATGTGTATGCTTTATATTTTGCCCGAGAGACCGATTATGACTTTTATCACTTTCACTATGAACTACGCTGAACCCGTACTGAACTGTTAGAAAGACATTATTCAAGGGATTTTTACTGAAATCGGAGTTTTAACGAGATGATATGATTTGTATCCTGTTTTGGAAACATACTGTACTCACTGTGGTGCTATGACGTGGTTTACGTGATTTCTTATTGCTCAGTCATTATTTACTTTTATTACTTACTGGGTTGGCGTACTCACATTACTGCCTGTACCTTGTGTGCAGATCCAGATATTTCTGAGCTCGGTGGCAGGTTCATTGGAGATAGTAAGGTAGCTGCACGGCGTTCGCAGTCCTGCCTTCCCCACCCTATCCTTATTAATTTATATTTCAGGCTTATATTGTATTAAGCAGACAGTGTTGAATTGTATTTAGTGGCTCATGACTAGTGACACCCCGATGTCGGGCTTGTGTATTTATTCTGCACTTTTCATTTAGACTTACATCAGGAGATTGTTGATTAATAAATGGTATAAAAATAACTTTTATTGAATAATGGTTAATTCAGGAGTTATGTCAGCTGGCCTAGTTCCACGATAGGCACCATCACGACCGGGTCGGTTTTAGGGTCGTGACAATAATCTTCCATAACATAGATATTTTCTTTACATAAAAAATATATTCTTCTCCTATTATATTGAAAATATTCCTTTCATTCTTGGAAAATAATCTATTTCCATAATATAGATTGTACTACATCCATTATATATTTTCTTTCCATAGAAAATATATTCTTCCTTAGTCTTGTAGTATCTTTTCCATGTAGTATTTTTATTCCACTAAATAATATATCTTCTCCATGATTCTAGCAACTTTCCTTTCAAGATGTTGAAAAACTTTCCATCCATAGTTTCCGTAGATTATTCTTCTGATATTGTTTTAAGCCATTCAATATTTGAAATTTACTTTCAAATATTTCTTCTATGACGCTTGGAGATTAAACATCTTAAAATAATCTTCCTTGATAAATTCTTCACATGATAGTTTCTTTTCCATATTTGTTTGGGTCTTTACCAGCATCTTCTTTCTTGAATAAACCTGTACAAAAATAAGATTACCACAAATAAATGTTCTTTAATTAATAATTGTGTTGGTTTGTTATCCTCAAAATTAATACGTGAAACCTTGAAGCTAAAGTGGAGATTGATTTTCACTTTGTTTGTAACAAGTTTGCTATTAAAGATCATTTCGCCCACTTTCTTTCCTCCAAGGATTAATTAGCAGATGTATTAATTAAATCTCTAACCTTAGTTTGCTTTGAGTAATTCTTTCAGCTTGCAAGGGGAGTATTAAGGCAAGCCTATCCAATTCTTGTATGAATGAGACTCCTCAAGATAAGGATTAGACTCACTATATCTAAGAACCTTTGTTATGAATGCGACAGCATGCCTATCTCGTGTACGCTCCTGTGTGTATAAATACACCAGTGTAATCATCTCATCGTATCAGGTTGAAATACATAAGTGATACCGATCCTTGTTGGGTTTATTGTAACTTATTCTAACAAAAATTACCTAGTTAGTTGCATTAACTAACTCACAAACCTCCTAGCTTAAATTAGCTAACCTGCACCATCGTTACACATTTGTACATCACAGACTGCTCAATCGTCTAACTAGAAACCATTGTTTACCCCAAAATTGGATGACAATTAAATTTGTACGTGATTTAAAGGATACGTGGTTTAATTCAACACGAATAATTAAGATAACAGGTAAATGAATTAAAGACGAAATAAACGATCACACCAATCGCAATGTTATGACCAAGCTTGATCTTAGGTTGAACAGTGACCTCGTCCTCGATTGGACCCTCGGTTCTAGCCCAGTCGTGAATGAAGAACAGAATAAGTAAGCAAAGTTCTTAACAACGGCTAGAAGGTAAAAATAAAATTTTATTGCCTTGAAATGCATGTTACAATGTGTGTTATCAAAGAAAAAACTTCCACTTTATATAGTAGGAGAGTTTCAACCTCACTATAAGTCTAAAAAGGGTAAAATTTTTATTTTCCGGGTAATTGTTGATCTATAACTAACATCGAGAGAGATTCGTGCCGTGATATCCGGTTGAGGGCGAGTATTACGGCCCTCTATCCATCATGTATAATTGTTTACCATGCCTCTCGATGTCTAGAATTTACACTCGGCCCAGGGCGCGTTGCTTTACCATGTCCGATGTCAGTTATACCGTTCGCTTTCCCAGGGTCTTGATACGAAGGGTCCCTGACCTCGATTGCAATCTCCCAGATCCGTGCTCCCTCTTCGTTCTCTCATTGTGGAATCAGAATAGACATTGCCCCCGATTTTACCCGTATACAGATAGTCCCTTGTTTTCCGGAGGGCAGATTTATCGAAGCGACGGAAAGCGAAAAGTATGCCCCAGTTTCTTCCTTCGTATGTCACGACTCAGTTGTTGGGTCAACGAAACTTCCCTCAGTCGCGTCGTTCTGACTTTGGACACATGTTAGCGCAGGTTGACTGTCCTCGAAAGCGAACGTCGCGCATTGATGGTTCTTCCCCTATAAAAACTTTGACGCTTTTTCACTTCTCCCCCTTCCGACTCCAGAAATCTTCGACTTACCCTCGAATTCTCTACTTACCTTTAACTCCTTCAAATCTTCATATGTTGCTTCTTACACCTTCATATCCTCATCCGCAATCTTCCTACATTCTCTTTGAATCTTCAACCCAGATCTTCATATCTTCATCCCATATTCAAATCTTTACATTTTTTCTTCAAACCTTCATATTTCCCAGATTCTAATGGCAAAAACCTCCAAATCAGTGCCCTAGCAAACCGCAGCTTCATCTTCTAACCCGGTCACAGACACCGATATGACCACTCCTAAGGTGGACCAGGAGCCTCTCTTGAAGAGCTTTGTACCAGGGGGCTGCTCCATCGGAGACGACTTTAACATCGAGAAGGCCTCCAATCCACAGGACCGAGGCGAGGGGGCATGGAGATACATAAGCTCCTCTACCGAGGAAACACTACCCACAATCCGGGTAGACTGTAATTGGGAGGGTAAGGAGGCGGTCATCCCCAGGCCCAATGACGATATTACTACTCACGTGGAGGCGTACTTGAGGATTCACCCATCCTTTTGGAGGATCGTAATCCTCCTCCGAGACTTTATGAACAACACCGAAGCACATCGGTTCATCCTCGACCATGTGCTTCATCTATACAGTCTCCGAATCTTCCGATGAGGTTTGATCAAGCTCGTTCACCAAGCAAGCAAGGATCCGTTCTCGAGTATCGACGATGTCCAAGACCGAGGCTAGCATAAAAGGTTCGTTCAGGTGAAAACCGAAGACCTCATCCCCTCCGAATTTCTACTATTCCCAGAGAAGTGGAACACATCTCGTAAGTTTTTTCCTTCTCGAGCATTTGGCATTCCCCTTTGTTCTCACTTTAATTTCCTTAATGTGTAGTCCTGCAGAGGTTGCCCAGGTTCCCAATGCCATTCCTCGCTTCAAGGAGTGGATTGAGGGGATCTGCAAACAAATTCCCTACCACGAGCCACATGGCGTAAGCTCTCGAATGGCAAGTGAGGGGCCCATTCCCGTGGTGAGGCTCTCTCTCGAATGATTACCTTCATACTCTTGGCCTAAACATCGCTAAGTCTTCTTTCTTCTTAGAGGTTTGCCCAAGATTACTGAGCTCAAGCTGTTGGATGAGGATGAGGACCCGTCCCCGCTTGCCGAACCCTCCGCTACGGGACAACCCAGGGCTACCGCAAAGGGGGAAAAAAGAAAAAGAAGAGGAAGTCCTTGGGCTCCCCGAATGCCGACGCAAAGAAGAACAAGGTGACCATCCGGGTCCAAAAAATAAAGAAGAGTACCAAGGCTAGGGTACCGGACCCTGATTCCCTCTGCCGGCTTAGGGATTATCTTGAGGACGATGACCTTGAGTTGATTGCTCATGGGTTGACCCTTAGTGAGGGGGGGCAAGCGGCAACCGGGAAAGGTGACCACAAGGTCGATCCCCCTCTAATTCCCGAACTAGAGGGAGAGACTGTGGCTGCAGCCTCCCGAGGATTCGCTCCTATCCTGAAGGAAGTATCTGGTGTCATTAACATCGTTGAGACACCGTCTTATACTGAATCTATGCTCGAAGAGGCTCAAGCAGGTAAAGAGAAATCAAATGAGATGGCACCGGGCCAAGATGATGCCCTCAACACATTCTTTGATGGCATGGACATGGCCGCGTTGGAGGACTTTTCCGGGCTTGGTCACCTGGAGGTCCCAAAAAAGGATGTGCCATCGGGGGCAGGCGAGTCGAACTCGAGCCCAAAATTAGTGAAGCAGTTCCCTGCCTCGAGCGTGGACCCCGACCGTAAGAGAATGGCCATTCTTACTATCCCAGCGGATACCCGTTTGTTGTCTGCTCTGGTGGGTGTGGCCAGCTACCTTCGTTGCCTTGTGACCGAGGAGGACTAGGCCAAGATAAAAGAAGTAGGCACGTCGAGCCTCTTCAACGAGGCGCAATAGGCGTTGAATTGGGTAAGACGTTTATCCTTCGTATCCCTTGCGAACTTCGCTTGGTTTTAAACATGTTCTAACGACTTTTTTGGTTTTCAAGATTCAGTGCTTCGTCATGACACCTTCCTTCGGTCCCGCTTAAAGATCAGTCAGCTCGAGTTTGAGCTCCAAAAGCAAGTCCGGAAGAAGGACATGTACATAGCATTTAGTGAACAACAAAACGAGGCCCTCAAGGAATACCCCATTCTCCAACCCGAGCTAGAAAAGTCTTAGAAGGAGGCTTCATCCTTGAAGCGAGAGCATGACGACCTGGTCGAGAAGGTAAGGATATTTGAGGCAAAAAATGAGAAGCTACTCGTGGTGACTAACAACGCAACTTCGCAGGTCCAAGAAAAGGTAGACCTGATCGACCAGCTTCGGGCTTAGATGGATGAGGTCAAGGCCATAACTGAGGCGTGAAATGGTAGGCTGGACCTGATCGATATAGAAAGAGGCTGCAAAAGCGGAGCTGGCATTGGCCGAGAACCAAATTCGTGTGGAAAAGGACAAGGCCGACAAGTGGTCTCGGTAAAATGATGAACTTCGGGCACAACTAACGTTACGGAGGGGGATTCCCTCGGCCAAGAATATAACGCTCTGAGGTCCAGGTTGAAGGCAATTTCCATTGATTCCTCTAACGTTAAGGAAATGCTAGCACAGTATATGGCTGATGTGGAGATAGCCGAGGCCCGCTTAAAGATAAAGACCTAGTACGTAAAGCGACTACCCTGGAGAGAGACCCTCGAGGAGATCCAAGCCCGAGGTTTTGACATGTTGGCCGATATTGAAGAATCCAAGAGACTTGAGGCTGAGGCAAAGGAACTCTATGAGCCGGAGGGTCTCGAAGGCTCCGTGGTTTTGAGGGTTCCAACGGTTCTAGTGATGAGTCGAGACCTAGTGAATGCTAGGCGTAAATGTCTTAGCTTTTTTGTTCTTAGTTTTCCCTTGTATATTTTATAGTTTTTTCATTTTGAGGTTGCTTTGTCGTGCTTTTGTAAATACTTTTGGAATATATAAAATTTCCCCCTTTTGGAAAAACTGTATCTCTACTTTCCAGCATCTATTTGCAATTTTATATTTGCGTATCATTTTTAATGCCTTAGAATAAAATCAAATGTAGTCTAGAGCGCCCGTTCTTCAGAGGTCCGAATGGTGCCCGATTTCGATGGTGGCTCATGGTTGCTTGTCGCTTTGAATCTCCGATAAAACCGAAGGCCTTTAAGATGCTTAAGTATCTTAGATGATGTTTTGCCGAGGGTAACCTTTTAATAGGTTTTGACTTTTCGTATGGGTATTACTTTTAGAGTACAAACTTCGGACGTCTCCGAGCCATTTTTAGGGTGGCCAAAACCTTTCGCACTGCCTAATAGTCTTGGTGCCTCCAGTATTTGGTAGCCTGGGTCATTCGAATTTTGATTGGTCAACAGTCCCCGAGTAGGGGTAGCCCGCGGGCATTAAGATCCAGGATCAAAGAAGTAAAATGCGGGCAGTAATAAAATGTAAGGGAAGCAGGAATTTCTTTGATTGCATAATATGCACGCTACATTATCGGAGGCGCATAAACCTTGTGTCGTGTCTAGGGTCGACTATGTGTGCACGGTTCGCATGACCGTTTAACCCTTACAATGAATGTTAACCACCAAACCTTGGCTTTTGACACATAAATTTTCTTTTCCCTTGCTAAAGATCTTAATCTAGGGGTTAAGGTCGGTCTTCAAATATGAGCTGGCACGTTTTATTATTGCCTTATTAAAAACCTTGCCAAAAAACCCACTTTGGGAGAAAACCGGTTCATGCAAAAAAGAGTGCAACACGTGCTTTCAGACCTAATAGCCACATCCGCCTCTGGTTGAGTACCTTCATACGTTAATCCGTAATGTAACAAAATTAAAAAGGAATTAAGTTTGTACCTTAGCAGTAGTACCGCTTTAAGTGTGCCCCATTCCAGTTCTTTGGTAGTTGTACACCGTTTCCCACCTCAAGTTTATATGAGCCTTTGCCGGTTATTTCGACAACTCGATACGGTCCTTCCCAATTCGGGCCCAATATTCCTTCGTTTGGGTTCCTGGTGTATAGTGTTATCTTTTTTAACACCAAGTCCCCAACTTGAAAATGTCGGAGGTTGGTTCTTCGGTTGTACTACCTTCCTACTCGCTGCTTCTAGGCAGCCAACCGGACTGTGGTGGTCTCCCGCCTTTCGTCTAACAGTTCCTGGCTTGTGATCATGGCCTCGCCGTTTGACTCATCGGTAGCATAATGGAACCTGAGGCTTGGTTCCCCCACCTCGACTGGTATTAAGGTTTTAGCTCCGTAGACTAGAGAAAATAGGTAGCTCCAATGCTCAATTTCAAAGTCGTATGATATGCCCACAAGACTTCGAGCAAGATTTCCTTCCATTTTCCCTTCGAACCGGTCAATCTCTTTTTCGGGTTTTGGAGTATAGTTTTGTTCATTGATTCTGTTTGCCTGTTCCCACTAGGGTGATAAGGTGTTGATAATATCTTCTTGATCTTATAATCTTCGAGAAACTTACTTACCTTGTTGCTGACGAATTGTTTTCCGTTTTCGCAAACAAACACAGTTGGTAGTCCAAATCGACATACTATGTGATCCTAGACGAAGTCAATGACTTCTTTCTCTCGAATATTCTCGGATGCCTGAGCCTCGACCCATTTGGAAACATAATCGATCATGAATAGTATGAATTGAGCTTTACCTGGTACCCATGGCAAGGGACCAACGATGTCCATTCCCTACTTCAAAATGGCCACGGAGATAGGACCGAGTGGAGCATTTCTCCTAGTTGATTGATCATCGGGGCATGTCTCTATCACTCGTCGCATTTTCGTACGAAGTCTTTTGCATCCTTCTCTATATCAGTCCAATAGTAGCTGGATCTGATAAGCTTCCGAACTAAGGATTCTACCCCCGAATGGTTCCTACAAGTGCCCTCGTGAACTTCTCTCGTCCCTAAGCATCTGTCCAGTGGATCGAAGAAGGATCTCCTCACCAATGCCCCTTCGACTAAGAAAAATCTTGAAGCCTTGGTGTGGAGGGCTCTCTAATCCTTGGGATCCAAAGGCAATTTTCATGTCTTCAGGTAGTCTATGTATTTGTTTCTCCAATCCCAAGTTAAACTTGTCGAGTTTACTTTGGCGTGACCTTCTACTACTACCAATTTCATCAGTTTTACTACTTCCCCCGAGCTGAATTCACCGGAGTCGATAGACGAACCCAAGTTGGCTAGTGTATCGGCCTCACTGTTTTGATCTCGGAGTAAATGCTATAGTGTCCATTCCTTGGATTGGTGCAGGGTCACCTGCAACTTTTCCAAGTACCTTCGCATCCATTCTTCTTTTACTTCGAATCTGTCGTTGACTTGATTTACGACAAGGAGGGAGTCGCATTTGGCTTCGATCACTTCGGCACCAAGGATCTTAGCCAGTTTTAGACCTGTAATCATGGCCTCATATTCGGATTCATTGTTAGTCAATTTTATAGTTCTAATAGACTGCCTTATTACACTTCCCGCAGGTGGTTTTAACACGATACCGAGTCCGGACCCTTATGCGTTAGAGGCACCATCCATGAATAGGGTGCAGATTCCCAAATTGGTCCCCGAGGTGAGAAGTAATTCCTTTTCTACTTCGGGTATTAACGCCAGCGTAAAGTCGGCCATGAAGTCTACCAAAATATGAGATTTTATGGCAGTTCGGGGTCGGTACTCGATGTCGTACCCGCTAATCTCTACAGCCCATTTAGCAAAATGGCCCGAGAGCTCGGGCTTATGCCTGATATTGCTCAATGGGTAAGAGGTTACGACATATATAGGATGGCATTGAAAGTATGGCTTTAGCATCCTGGAAGCTCTTAGAAAGTGAGTGCTAACTTTTTCCAGGTGAGGATATCTTGATTTGGCATCGCTTAGAGTTCTACTAACATAGTAAATGGGAAATTGTGTACCTTATTCCTCCCGGAGTAAGACACTACTTACCGCCACTTCAGAAACCGCCAAGTAGAGGTAAAGTTGTTCATCTTCCTTCGAAGTGTGTAGCAGAGGGGGGCTCGACAGGTACTGTTTGAGTTCTTCCAAAGCTTGCTGGTATTTCGGAGTCCATGAAAACTTATTCTTCTTCTTCAACAGTGAGAAGAATTGATGGCTCTTGTCTGAGGACTTCCAGATGAACCGGACTAATGCGGCTATGTGTCCGTTCTATCTTTGAATTGCCTTGATGTTGTCCATTACGGTGATGTCCTCTGTGGCCTTTATTTTGTCAGGGTTGATCTCTATCCCCCGATTGGATACCATGAAATCGAAGAAATTGCTCGAACTGACCTCGAATGTGCACTTCTCCGGGTTTAGCTTCACGTTTTATTTCCTTAGTATATTGAAGGTTTGATGCAAATGTTTCAAATGTTCCTCTGCTCGCAGGGACTTGACCAACATATCATCAATATAAACTTCCATTGATTTTTCTATTTGTTCTTCAAGGTTTACTAGGAGTTGGTAGGTGGCACCGGCGTTCTTTAATCCAAATGGCTTTACGTTATAGAAGTAGGTGCCGAATTTGGTTATGAAAGAAGTCTTTTCTTGATCGTTTGGATCCATCCGAATTTGGTTGTACCTGGAGTAGGCATCGAGAAAACTGAGTATCTCATGCACGACCATCGCGTCGATCATTTGATCGATGTTAGGCAAAGGGAAAGAATCCTTAGCGCACGCTTTATTTTGGTCTTTATAATCTAGACATATCGTAAGTTTATTTCCTTTCCTAGGTATTACCACTACATTAGCTAGCCAATCCGGGTATTTAACTTCTCGGATGGATGTTATTTTTAGAAGCTTTGATACCTCATCCTTGATGAATGTGTGCTTTATCTCGAACTGTGGTCTCCTCATTTGCTTAACCAGATGCATTTTCAGGTCAAAACTCAGCTTGTTAGTATTTACATCCGATGGGATCCTGTCATGTCAGCATGGGACCAAGCAAAACAATCGGCGTTAGCTTTAAGAAAATCAATAAGTTTTCTCCTGAGCTCGGAGGCTAATCCCGTGCCCAGGTATACCTTCTGATCCGGTAGATGCTCGATTAATATGACTTGTCCCAAATCTTCAACCATTGAGTTGGTGGCATCGGTGTCATTAAGAGCTATGAATGATCTCGGGATGCCGTAATTGTCCTCCTCGCCTGCTCCTCGTTCTTCTTGTCTCTTCGAATTAGTGATTGCTATTTAATCACTTCCCTTTTGGTCGGTTCAGTGTTCCTTGATGTTGAAACCGCGGGCACGGGGATTATCTCGTCGACGGTAAATATCTCTCTTATGGCCTGCTGTTCTCCGTAGATTGTTTTGACTCCCCCCGATGTTGGAATTTCAACGTTTGGTGCAAGGTCGAGGGTACCGCCCTCTTGTTGTAGACCCATGGCCTTCCAGATATGGCGTTGTCCCTCATGTACCCTTCGATCACGTAGAACTTCATTTCTTGGATTGTCACGGCGATATTTACTAGGAAGGTTATCTCTCATTTATTTTGTCTCACACACCATTTTAAATCCGTTCAATTCTCGGACAGCTGGTACGATTTGGTCCTGTAACCCCAATTCCTCTCTGACCCTTGATTTGATGATGTTGGTCGAGCTACCCGGATCAATCAACACATATTTAACTTGAGATTTATAGTTAAGTATAGATATTACCAGTGCATCATTGTGAGGCTGTACAATGCCCTCGGCATCTTCGTCACTGAACGCAATGACTCCCCCCGGAATATAATCCAAATGTGTTTTCCCTTGTGATGGATACTTTAGTGCGTTTCAACATTAGTCCTTGGGGAACATCAACCCCTCCGAACGTCCCTGTTCATGGAGAGGTTTTTGGTTCGCTCACTTGGGAATTCTCGGAGGTGCTCATTGTTCAATAACTCGGCAACTTCTTCTCTCAACTGTCGGCCATCTTCAGTCATGTCTCCATGAGTGTCGTGATACTTATACATAAAATTATGATCTCTGTGGGTACGGTCAGACTACAATCGTTGGGGCCATTTGGTCTGTTTGATGCGCCCTATGGCTGACACAATGCTGGCAACATCCACATTGAAGTTTTACTTTGATAATCTCGATGCTTCCCTACTCCCAAGCGGCCTGTCGAACCTATTTTTGCTCATCAGACCTCGGCCACTAGGCCCTTGATCGCTTCTCTTCTCGTTCCTTGCAGGGTGACGCCCGGATCCATTTTCCCTTCAGTCCGCTCTGTATGGTTGATACTGATCTCGCACCAGTCTTCGCTCATGATCAATGGATCTCTTAAATCTATCATCGGTACTGATGGGGTAAACAGATCTAGGAGGGACCCCTAGTTGGTCGTCCTCGACCCTGATCTTCGACTAGTACCTGTTGTGGACGTCGGCTAGGTTACCTCCGGGTGCTCCACCAAATTTTTTTTATCAGCTGTTGAGAGGCCAAGGAACTTCGGGGGTTGAGCCCATAAGTGAATGCCTGAACGGCCCAATCATCTGCAACCGGTGGTAGGTCCATCAGTTCCATCTGGAATCTTGACACGTGATGAGTGGTGATTTTACCACTCATTCTAGTCTCTTTTCCTTAGCTTTTATGTCCTTTAACTATAATATCAGGTCGTTTATGGTGTGTATTGTTAGATTTTCAGGTAAATGGTGCCATGAAAGGATTTGAATTGAATTGAAGTGGAATTGAGAAAAAGAAGGTGAAAACAATGGAAAACTCTCCAGTGATTCCGCATCTGCGGAACAGTTGTCGCAGAAGCGACCCCACTTCTGCGTGAGAAGATCCGCTTCTGCGGTGGAGTCTTGGCTTGGGAGAAAATCGCACCTGCGAGTCACTTTCCGCTTCTACGGTAGCACATCTGCGCTTTTGGAGTCCGCATCTCCGGTGTCAAGCATATTTCAAACTTCCGCTTCTGCGATAAGGTTTCCGCATCTGCGGAACCGCATCTGCGTGAATTCATCCGCAGATGCGATCAACGGGCATCAGACCTGAGCAAATTAGGCATTTCACATTTTCTCATTCCCAAACCCACAAATACTTGACCTAGCAATATCTTTGGCAATATCTGGACATCTTTAGCTTATTTTCAGTTCCTAGAACAAGAGAGAACAAGTATTGAAGCTAGGGTTTTGCACACACACTTGAGTTTTGAAGATTTCAAGCTTGTGGTTAAGATTTTCTTACCCATTTATGTTTATTTCTTCATTTTCTTGCTTTGTATTGTATATCTAAGTGTGTAGTATTTTATCCAATACTTGAATCTTGTTTATGGAAATAGTCATGTTTAAAATGTGGATTAAATACCTTGTTGTGCTTATGTATTGAATAATTTTTATCCTTTTATGAAGTGAGTTATTGTTACTTTAATTATTCTTGTTCTTTAATGTTTCCAAAGGGATTAGCTAATCCTAGGACTCGCCTATTAACTCCAAATTAATTTTGGAAAAGATAATTTGGGGTTTGGAAAGATTAATTAATAAGAACTTGAGGCGTTAACCCTCATTTTATAGATTCTACCTAGGGATAGGATTGAACTACTTGTAGCCATATCCGGGAGTGCTTAATCTCCTAATTATTTTAGGGATAATTCAATTAGGAAGTCTTGTTAGTCTTCGAAAGATGCTAATTACGAATTATTACCCGTGGCTAATTAACATAAACTCGCTCATATTTATAAAATTATGTAATACATTGGATCGTTACTTGAGTGTAATTCCCGATGCAACCATACTTGTAGCCATTGATCATTTTACTTGCTTTCTAGGTTAGTTTACGTTTCCGCATTTAGGTATAAACACTTTTAAAACCAAATTATTAGTGTTTGGCATTGCGCGATAAGTGATAATTTTCTTACATTCCTAATCGCCTACGTATTGTTCTCTATGGGATTCGATCCCGACTCATAGTTGGGTAAATTATATTGCATGCGACCGTGTCCATTTACTTTTTAGTAGTGGATTTGGACGTCATCAACACGAACTGCTGGAGCATCTTGTTATCCCTTTGTTTGACCTTGAAGAGATCTGACTTTCTGGTCTCGACCTTGATGGCCCCGGCATAGGCCTTTACGAAAGCATCTGCAAGCATAGCAAACGAGTCAATGAAATTTGGGGGCAAGTTGTGATGCCATATCATTGCTACCTTGGACAAAGTCTCCCCAAACTTCTTCAATAAGACCGGCTCAATCTCATCGTCTTCCAATTTGTTCTCCTTGATCTCGCATGTATAGGAAGTCACATGCTCATTTGGATACGTTGTCCCAACATATTTAGGGATGTCGGACATACGAAACCTCTTTGGGATCACCTTTGGTGCCACACTCGAAGGAAAAGGCTTCTGGATAAACTTCTTGGAGTCTGGCCCCTTCAACATCGGGGATGCTCTCGGGATCTGATCGACCCTGGAATTGTACGTTTCCACCTTCTTGTCATTAACCACAATCTTTTTTTCACCTGACTTCACCCGTTTCGTCAATGCTTCGACATTTTCAACACCTCAAGATTTACCCCTAGCTCGGCTTCACCTGGTCACTCGGTAATTTGCTCGTCTCTTCGGGTGCTTTCCCGGGATTGTTCGAGCTCGACCCTGTTAGGGATGTGGCTTTGATTTTGCAGCTGTGCTATGCTGCCTTTTGAGCCTGCATCATTTCAAAAATCAGTCGTTGGCTCACCCCATCAACTTCGCCTTCGAGCGCTTCTCGAGTTGTTGGTTATGGTCCCCCGCGAACACTATTTTTGGGATCAGTTGGTAAATTGATGTTGATGGCCACCTGCGAGTTAGCATCGACCGGATCGGCAACTGGGGCGCTGTTGGGAATGGGAGGAGTCACATCGTTGCTGGGCACCAAAGTATTATTTTCACCGTGATGACCAGACTCACCGTCAATGTTCAAATGAGTAGACTGAGAGTTTGACATTTTGAGCTGACCTGAAATTAAGATTTCAAAGAATAAGCATAAAATAGGGTGTGTTATGGAGATTCATATCGAGTTACCACTATTATCCTTAGCCCTATGGTGGGCGCCAAACCCTTTTGCCCCAAAATTGGTTAACAATTAAATTTTTACGTGATTTAAAGGATAAGTGGTTTAATTCAACACGAATAATTAAAAATAACAGGTAAATGAATTAAAGAAGAAATAAATGATCAAGCCAATCGCAGTGTTATGACCAAGCTTGATCTTAGGTTGAACAGTGACCTCGTCCTCGATTGGACCCTCAGTTCGAGCCAGGCCATGAATACTACAACAACAACAACCCAGTATAGTCTCACTAGTGGGGTCTTGGGAGGGTAGAGTGCACGACCCAGGTCGTGAATGAAGAACATAATAAGTAAGCAAACTTCTTAACAGCAGCTAGAAGGTAAAAGTAAACTTTTATTACCTTGAAATGCGTGTTATCAAAGAAAAACTTTCCCTTTATATAGTGGAAGAGTTTCAACCCTAATATAAGTCTAAAAAAGGTAAAAAGATATCTTATTTTTTCGGTAATTTTTGATCCATAATCGACATCGAGCGAGATTCGCGCCCTGCTATCTTGTTGAGGGCGAGCGGCCCTCTATCCATCATGCATAACCGTTCACCGTGCCTCTCGATGTCTAGAACTTACACTCGGCCCGGGGCGTGTTGCTTTACCATGTCCGATGTCGGATATAACGTTCTCTCTTCTAGGGTCTCGATACGAAGGATCTTTGACCTCGATTACAATCTTCTGGATCCGTGCTCCTCCTTCGAACTCTCATCGGGGAATCGGGATAGATGTTGCTCCCAAACGCACACGCAAGTATACGTGGTCGACAAGTAATATAGGATTGTAAGTCCAGATATCATACCCACAGGGACTTGTGATTAACTATCAACTAAATTAAACCCAACAATTAATCTATTCAAGTGAATCCAAAGTATGAATATTTAACTAAAGATAATCTAGAGTAATAAACTGAGAAACAAAGGAAACAAGTTGGTGAATTATAGAGACGAATTCAATGTGAGTGAATATTCTAGAGCTATGGGTTGGCTAACAATCCCGTTGAGTTTTCTACCTAAATTGTCTAATTAATTTATCTAGTTTATTGGTTGACGGGGTTAATATTGCTCGTAGCCTTCTCCCGAAGTACAACTCGCCTATTCAAGCTAACTTAACGCCTATATTCCTATGGAATTAGGATTAACAAGAACACATTTATAATTCCCGTATAATAATCAAGCAACGCGATTAGGTATATTCCTATCCTAACCGCAAATCCGCCCCCCTCCCCCCCCAGAGTTAAGATCTTGCTCTACTCAATCTTATATGCAATCTAGAATTCCCTCTCCCGAGTTCAATCCTAGATTCGTAGATAGTATTCAATTGGTTATCAAGCAATCAAATAATTAAGCGCAAGATTGAATAAATAAACCAATATGATAAAATAATAAGAACAATTCAAGCTTCAAACTACAACGTTCATGTAGCACCCAAAACTCTAGAACTAATAAACTATAAAATTAAAGGAAGAGAAGAGAAGAAAAACTAGTTAGAAGCCTCCTCCAAGAGTGGTGTGTGTTCCCCCACGTGAATTCTCCTTCAAAGTGTGTTAGATCTCACCAAAGTGGCGTCCTCCCCCTTCAAAAATAGGTTTAGTCTTGCTTTTATACGTGTTGGGTAGGTCTAGGGCCGAAATAACCTTGTCCCGGGCGAAATAGGACACATTTCACGTCACCGGCGCCCAGCCCGGCGCCAGGCGCCCTCCATAGCGCCCAAATATTTGTGCATACTGTTTTTGGCGACACAGGTGGCGCCAGGCGCTGCCTGTGGCGCCCAACTGGCCCTTTTTTCTCGGTTTCGTTCGTTTTGGCTCAAATCTTGCGCGTTTAGCTCCGTTCCGTTTGGAATTTGAAAAAACGTAAAATATGAAAGTTGTAGCCCTTTGAGTTAGCTTTCCAACCAAATATTGTAGAGCCCAAATGGAGTTCTGAGAAAAATGTTATGTCCATTTTACTAGACAGTGCGCAATATGCCTACTCGATTCTTCGTTCGCTCTAACTATCATCCGTTGACCCCCAAACACGATTCCGGCTTAATTCCTTGAGCTTTTACTCAGACTTCAAAGCTTCAAATTACTTGAATTTATTCCATAACATCTATATAGCTCGGAATCACTCCTACAAGGCATAAAACACACAGTTAGTGCAAAAGACTAGCGATTAAAGCGCAAACTCAACCAAAGTGCAGTAAATTTGAGTGTAATGATCGACTAAAATACGCAATTATAGCCTATTATCAACAGACATTGCCCCGATTTTACCCGTTTACCCTTGTACAACTACTTATTACAAAAATCCTTTTAGATGGTGAAAAGATGGATCACATTGTTAGATTTTATTCAAAAAATTGTGTGCAAAACTACTTGTCACCGAAGAAGAGTGACATTATTGAAGTCAATTAACAAATTTGAATATATTATTTCCTAAAGAAATTGAAGTGTCAGTTTGCGGCCCGCTTAGAGCTAGCATTACTGAATTGGTATTTTACACTACGAGCTAAGTTGGATTAGACTATTAGAATTCTATGACCAATAAGTCAGAACTGGCCGTTTTGACAGCTCTAATTAATGTCTCACAAAAGCCATCATCCCGTGTCTACCTTTACTCTATAAGCTAGTTAGTTTTTTCGTAATGAAAGTGCAGTTACACGATCAACAACTTACTTTCATCATTGTATAGGGTCAAATTTGACCCCCAGTATCTCTACGCCAGTGGGTACGCCCGATGAGTGTACGCCGACCAACGTAGCGGGTACGACTCGGCCGTGAGGACAAAAGCGACATCGTTTAGAACTCAGCGTCCACGATAGGGAGACGTTACCTCTTTTTGTAACTTTTTGATTCTTTCGAGGAAGGTCTCCTATTATATAAAGGAGACCTCCACATTGTAAAAGGGGGATCGGATCTAATACAACACTCTTATTTTTCTGGCTTTCTCTCTCTATATCTCTACCTCTAACGAAAATATCTTATTGGTAAACATTATCGCTTTGCAATATCAGATCTACAACAATATTATCATCTTTGCATCTCTAGGCTTATTATATTTGATTACGATTTACCCCTTTTCTATTTTTGATTGTTTTATCGCTTACAAAGTATATCGTTAACTTTTGAGCCAAACAATTTGGCGCCGTCTGTGGGGATTTCGAGAATCAAAATCATAGTATCCACCTAGAGATCAACCAACTACCACTCTCTACACTACACAAAAACAGAAAAATGGCAGAAAATAGCACAAGATCGAAAGCCATATTGGGTGTCACTACCAATCTCCTGGGCCCTCTCAACGAGGCCAGTGACGGTGGCATCCTGAATGCAACCCCTAGCATCACACCAGGTGCAGAGATCTCACCTTCCCCATCCGAAGGCCTGACGATCTTGCACGAAAAAGGAGCTTCCACATCTGCGGCTACGGAAGCACCCTCAGCGGTCAAAGAGCTACTGGAAAGACTGCCAACAAGCACTCTAAGTGGCTTGGTTGAGAGGTCACCGCAAAATAACATCGTATGTACACCAACGGTAGGTACCACTGCTGCCGTGGGTGAACCGGAAGCTACACTAGTAAATAACAGACCCATCGAGACACAGACCAACGATGGCACGCTAACGGCCATCCTAAAAAAGATGGAAGAAATGGAAAATGAAAACAAGGCGCTCCGTGGTCAGATGAAGGAACATCAGGAGAGGGTCGACAAGATCCCCGGTGCTCCCAAGTTGCTACCAAAACGCGACGTGGGAAGGTTCGTTGAACAACCATACACCGAAGAAGCTGCTCCTCACTCCACCCCAAAAACCTTCAAGATGCCACCCTACTTAAGGGTATATGACGGAACCACAGATCCCGAGGATCATCTGATCCACTACGTCACCGCCGTGAAGGGCAACGACCTATCGAAAGAACAGGTACCGTCGGTACTGCTGAAGAAGTTTGGCGAGACGTTGACAGGAGGGGCCTTAACATGGTACTCTCAGCTACCGGCTAAGGCAATATCAACGTTCGAGGAAATGGCGGATAAATTCGTCACAGCCCATGCAGGCGCGAAGAAAGCGGAGGGCAGGGTCAACGACATCTTCGCCATCAGGCAAAACGCAGGAGAAGGACTCAGGGACTTCCTGGCAAGGTTTAATAGGGTAAGGATGAGTCTACCAAACGTATCGGAAGGTATGGCAGTCGCCGCTTTCCAGAACGGGCTAAGCAGAGATGGTTCGAGGGCAACCAAGAAGCTGCTGAGCCGCCTCATGAAATATCCCCCTACCACATGGGAGCAAATCCACAACGCCTATTGCGCCGAGGTACGAGCGGACGAGGATGATCTTAATGGGCTGACCTAACGGCTAACAGCGATACACTCAGAAACAAGGAGAGATTGACGGAACGAAGGTCGACGGGAACAACTCCCCCGCTCCAACAGAGATCGACACCAGCCATACACCAGATCCTCCCATCCGCCACCAAGGCATACAGACGCACTACAGCGACACGTCGCCCCACTGCGAAACGAAAGAGGTACGCCCCCCTTTATTAACTGCCCATAATTTTTGTGTATCTCCTTCAGAGATAGTGTACGCACTGGAGAAGCTAGGCACCAAGGTGCATTGGCCGCAGAAGATGAAATCAGACCCCGCCACAAGGAAATCAAACGCCTTATGTGAGTTCCATCAGGAACGAGGACACAAAACCGAAGACTGCATAGGCCTACGGCAAGAGGTGGTCAGGATGCTGAACCAGGGATACCTGAGGGAGCTACTCAGTGACAAAGGAAAAATCAACTTTGCACGCGGACGGGAACAACTCCACGGGCCGCCGAAGCCACCTTCCCCAGCGCGCACGATAAACATGATCGTCGGAGGCGGCGACGAGTCAGCGATCAATCACGTCAAGCTCGCCACCACACACAGACTAAAGCGGACCATCGCCCATGAACAGTATGAGGACTTCGAAGATTGTATCACCTTCGATAAGTCTGATGTCGACGGTTTGTCTTTCCCTCATTATGATGCCTTAGTTATCACTTTACGTATCACTGATACGGATGTTAAAAGAATCATGATCGATGACGGAAGTGGCGCCTGTATTATCCACCCAAGGGTCCTCATACAAATGGGACTCGAGGATAAGGTAATACCGCGCTGCATAACAGAGACTGGTAACCAAAATGTTCAAAGAGCAGCTCGGTAAGACTATGGAAGTCTATATCGACGACATGCTGGTAAAGTCGACAAGAAAAGAGGACCACATCGTCCATCTGAAAGAAACCTTCGAGATGCTGAGAAGATACGGGATGAAACTGAACCCCGAGAAATGCGCCTTCGGCGTGGCATCAGGAAAATTCTTAGGGTTTCTCGTATCGCAACGAGGTATCGAAGTCAATCCAGATCAGATCAAGGCAATAGACGCAATACCGAAGATACTGAACAGCAAAAAGCAGGTGCAAAAGCTGACGGGGCGAATAGCCGCCTTGTCTAGGTTCATCTCACGGTCCTCCGACAGATGCCATAAGTTTTTTAATGTGCTGAGAAAGGACAAAGGGTTACAGTGGGATGAGGAATGCGTCGAGGCCCTAAGGAAATTGAAAGCGTACCTATCCTCACCGCCACTGCTAGCCAAAGCCAACCCAGGCGAGCCACTGCTGGTATATTTAGCCGTATCAGAGGTCGCCGTCAGCGCAGTCCTAGTTCGTGAAAATGAAGGTACGCAATCTCCTATTTACTATATTAGCAAAACCTTAGTGGACGCCGAAACACGGTATCCACACCTTGAAAAATTAGCGTTGGCATTGGTCGTAGCTTCACGGAAGCTCCGACCCTATTTCCAATGCCACCCCATAAAGGTAGTAACGACCTTCCCCTTGAGAAGTATCCTGCACAAGCCTGAGTTAT
>NW_017670493.1:404021-452269 GCF_001879085.1 Nicotiana attenuata
CTTTAACACCAAGCCCTTTGCGCCATGACCTTTCAACTGCAGCATGGTACCCCTCAGGTAACCAGCGGTGAACAACTGTAAGAGGTGGTGGACCGAGACGCTGCACCCGGCCCTGGCCGCATAAGTGGTCATGATACGGCACACCTTCAAAGTATAGGGAGTGAGCTGGGCCGGACACACATTGTAAAAGCGGCAAAGCTCCTCCACCAGAGGGTAGACTGGAAGGGCGTAAACGATCAAGAATGGGTACTCATAGAAGGTGCAATATCCAGGCCGATGCACATTGGCATAATCCGTCCCGGCCAGAACCATTTCCACATGGTACGGAATATGGTGTGTCTCTCGCAGATCATCTAAATGGGATTGTAGTAAAACGCTGTGCTCCCAGGGAAGATCAGGGCTTTTAGTTGGAAAATCCCTACGAACGTGCGTCTCCTTCGGAAGGACATTGTCTACGCTGAGAGGAACAAGGGCCTTCTCCGCCTTTTCCCCTTCACCACCGGAAGATGGCAGAACCCTAGACGGGGCATTATCTTTGGCCTTTTTATTATTCTGTCCGCGTTTTGTCATGATTATGCTACTTGAGAAACGAAGCACTGACGATAGGAAGTGTGGTTTCAATAGAAGTGGAAGAGTCCCTCACGAAATAACGGTTGCAAGAAAGGAAGGGAAAGGAGTGTATCAGAAAATACTTTTCAGCGGCTTGAAAGTGGAATCAGATCAAACCTCTCTCATACTTATAAGGATAAGTTGCACAGGAATCGAAGAGTCATGATTCAAAACGTGCGCCGGAAACCAAAACGTCACTTCATCCTCTGAACCGCCTCGGGGGCAGATATAATGATGATGCATACAGGCGATGACATCATTCCAAAAAGGAAGCCACGCGTCAGCGGCTCAACAACGTTATATGTTTCACTTCATTCATATTGCCGCCCCTGGTCGAGGTCAAATTCTCCTAAGCCGAGGTTCGTATTTCCGCCCGTCGAAGACGCCCACCGAAAGCGTCTCCAACGAGCGGAGGGACTAACTGTATAGGGCCAAATTTGACCCCCAGTATCTCTACGCCAGTGGGTACGCCCAATGAGTGTACGCCGACCAACGTAGCGGGTACGACTCGGCCGTGAGGACAAAAGCGACATCGTTTAGAACTCAGCGTCCACGATAGGGAGACGTTACCTCTTTTTGTAACTTTTTGATTCTTTCGAGGAAGGTCTCCTATTATATAAAGGAGACCTCCACATTGTAAAAGGGGGATCGGATCTAATACAACTCTCTCATTTTCTGGCTTTCTCTCTCTATATCTCTACCTCTAACGAAAATATCTTATTGGTAAACATTATCGCTTTGCAATATCAGATCTACAACAATATTATCATCTTTGCATCTCTAGACTTATTATATTTGATTACGATTTACCTTTTTTTATTTTTGATTGTTTTATCGCTTACAAAGTATATCGTTAACTTTTGAGCCAAACAATCATGAAAGACGGTCGTGAGATGAATAAAATTTCTTCAACCTTAATCAAGGTTCGAAGAGTCACAGGAAGAAAATAAATTCTTGATTAGTTTGCTTTTCTTTTAACTGAATTCTACGCACGATATGAAACCGACATAATTGAATCAATGGATTTCGAAACGTTAAAAGGAAACAGCAGCCTACAATTTATGCCGACGAATGACTGAACAATATTAAACAAGCCAGCATCTAAGAATTTAATCCAATTTCCATTAGTGCTAGCTTTTGCGAGTTCCAAGGCAAAGAGTGAGGGTTACTGATCTTCACATGCTGTTTGCTGCCATTGTTTTTCTGCTTCGTTTTATACGGCGACACGTCGTCTCTGCCATGCAAAAATCTCTTGTTCTCTCCTCCACAGTTGGTATTGTTAATTACGCTATTCTTTTATGGCGGAAGTATATAACTTTTCATGTAGCAGTGTAAGAAAGTGGTCCCAGTGTACATATCACAGTTCAGATCAGAGCGATAAACAGCCCTTTTATGAAACGCTAAAAGAGAGAGTTGGCTTTGCGTCCATGCAACCAGTAAATATAGTTGATGTATGCAAACCGTTTCATTTGCTCTATGTAATAAGTAAATGAGAAAAAAGGGAAATGCGTTAGTATGTTTTAAGCATTCGTGATACACAAAATTTTAGAGTCAATTATTCAAATGGTCACTCAACTATCCCAAATTATCTTCTAAAATCACTTTTCTTTTGTTTGTAACAACAAAGTTACTGAACTATGCCTATTGCACTCAGAAGGTCACTCAACTAGATTTTCCAAATTTTGGACTGCCAAATACATATTTTACCCTCTAAATTATAAACATTTACCCTCTTTAATTTTTTAAAAAATTTTTAGTATTAACAACACAAATTCAAAAATTTATTTACACAATTCAGAATGAAAGAAAATAAAGGTTGTAAATTATATATTCCATGCACGTAATATAAAAATTATAGGCAAACATCATTGGTACCGACCCCAATTTTTCCAAACAAAGAAATAAAGTATGTCCATTGGTCAAAAAATAAAGCCGATCAAACTTCGGTTAAGTCTTACGTCGTTTATGCCGGAATAGCCTTAGAACACCTTACATTGTCGAAGGGCTATTTTCGCTAAGAACGGACATGTCTGCCAATAACTCATCACTTTTCCCAGAAAAGTGTGTTACTTCGGCCTCAACTTTATTCAAAAGAAAGAAGGAGCCACTATTGCAAAATGATCGTTTTGGTCGATGTTGCACAAATAGCCACCTTTAAGTGATTTCTCTTTGAAAATTAAAAATTGGTTCTTGCAAAAAGAGTCTGCTGGTCTGTCTTTCAAACTACAGTCAACCTTAACCCTACCCGCTCACAGGTACAGAATGAATACCATCCAGAATCCGCCATTAAATGTCGTAGAACAAGCTCCACTACAGCTTCAAATGTGGTGGTATGATTTGGTCAAAGAGGGGCAAGACTGGGTAGTTGAACCTCTGGGTGCTCTCACGGATATCATGAAAGTCAAGCACCGGAATGATCTAATCAAGGCTTTAGTGACTTTTTGGGATCTCGTCCGCAATGTCTTTCACTTCTCGGACTTCGAGCGCACTCCCACCCTAGAGGAAATAGCTGGGTATACAGGTTTCGGCAGGGACTTAAGAAATCAGCAGCTTATATTCCCGAGGCCTATGTCAGTGCGCCATTTCTTTGATAGTATGAACATCAGTAAGCAAATAAGAAAGAACCGTGTAAACGAGGGTTGCTTTTCATTCTACTTCCTGTACTCCAGGTATGGGCATCCAGAGGGGTTTGAAACGCATGAAAAAGGGTTGAACAACAAGCAAAGCAAGGATACTTGAAAAATTCATCGTCGTTTTGCCTTCATAGTGGCATTTTCCCAAATGAAAAGGGGACAGTTGATATCTGTATGGCTAGAATTGTGCAAGTCCTAACTGCCAAGGAAGATCACACATTTGCTCCACTGATATTATTGGATATCTACTGGGCACTGACACGGTGTAAGTCGAGGGCGACATTCTTCGAAGGTTGCAATATCCTTTTACAAATGTGGCTAATTGAACACCTTCGCCATCATCCAAAATTTATGAACTACGGCCCAAGCAAGAGCAACTTCATTGAAAGCTTTGAAGAAAGAGTGAAAGATTACAACTCTCCGGAAGGGGTTGAAGCTTTGACTGTCCACTTGAGAACTTTAAAGGCAAATCAAATTGAGTGGACTTTAGGATGGCTCCAGGTGAGGGAAGTCATATACATGTCAGCCACAAAGAATTATTTGCTATTGATGGGCTTGAGGAGTGTCCAACCCTATGCACCGCAGAAGGTTCTGAGGCAATTGGGAAGATATCAAGTGGTACCTAAGAATGAAGACCTGAGTGTCCAAGTTATTGAACTACACCCCGAAGCCCCACTTCCCGAGGCTTTAGTCCAACAAATATAGGATGGTTGTCGATACTTCAAAGAGGATACCCAAGTGCCTGATCTTGCAAAAGGTGAAGTAGATCCAGGCTATGCCACATGGTTTGATAAAAGGAGTTGTATTAATGATGAACTAGATCCCGAGCCTGAAAGGCCCAACAAAAGGCCTCATATCCAAGCTTTTGATGATAAAGTTCGAGAACGGTTGGCCTGGGGAGAAAAGGAAAAGAAATATCAATCCACCATCCATGCCTTAGAGGAAAAGTTGAGGAATCTCCCATTTGACAATAACTTACAGGCGTAGGTGGTCGAAGGTGAAAAGAGAAAATTAGACCTGAGAGAACGAGGCGCTCTGAGCCCAACTCCGGGACATGAGGATAGCCGCCAAAATGCCTGTGAGGAGTGAGAAAGATGGAAAACTTATCAACAACCTAAGAATGAAGGTACGTGATGCAGCTGACTTGACAAACACCGGAAAAGATTTGCTAAACGCTCAAACAAAGTTGGCCAAATTAGCCCACCAATTGAAGCAGAAATATGAAAAAGAAGTAATAATGTTAAAGATTAAGTTGGTTGCCCTTGAAAAGGAAATGGTCCAACAAACAAAAGATTTAAGACAGAAAAAGAGCATTGCTACGCATTAATTTGCCGACTAGAAGAAAGGGTGCAACAGCTACAAGACCAAGAGGACAATCCAAGCTTCAACCCCGAATGGCCAAAAGAGCGTTTCATATGCCGATCTGTGCATGTTCCCTCACGTGCATTTACCTGTTGGCTTTAAAACGCCAAAGTTCGAAAGATATGACGGGCATGGAGACCCGATCGCTCACTTAAAGAGATACTGTAACAAGTTGAGGGGTGCTGGTGGAAAAGAGGAGCTGTTAATAGCCTATTTCAGAGAGAGCCATACCGGAATTACTTCTGAGTGGTATATGGATCAAGACATCTCCCATTTGCATATATGGGACGACCTGGCCCAGGATTTTGTAAGGCAATTTCAATACAATATCGACATAGCCCCGGACAGGAATTCTTTGACCAACTTCAAACAGAAAGCCTCGGAAAGTTTCCGGGAATATGCTATCAAATGGCGTGAAAAAGCAGCTATGGTAAAACTACCGATGGGTGAGGCCGAGATGGTCAATGTCTTCTTACAGGCCCAAGAGGCCGATTATTTTCAAAACATGATGTCTTCCATGGGCAAACCATTCGCAGAGGCCATAAAAATTGGAGATATGGTAGAAAATGGCCTGAAAATAGGTCGCATCATAAGTCAATCAGCTTTAAGAGCCACTTCCCAAGCCATCCAGAACGGTTCGGGAGGTTTTGCAAACCGGAAGAAGAAGGAATAAGGAGCCATGATGGCTTCAAGCTTGAGAAACTCTCGTCAACCCCGGGATTATTTTGGTCCACCTCCTAGGACCCCTTAGCATTGCATACCCCACCAGGATGCAGCATATGTTATGGCCCCACATCCTTATACGGTAATGAACGCCCAACCATATGCACGGCCACAGCAGCATTACAAAACAGAGCTTCACCTCCAAGAAATAACCCTCCTCACCAAGCTCCGTATAATCCCCGTCCACCACAGAAACAATTACCAATATAACACACGCCCTAGTGAACCACCTAGGAAGACTGACTTCACCCATATTGGTGAGTCTTACTCCAACCTATTCCCAAAGTTAGTCCAAATGGGTCTAGTCCAGCTTGTACCTCCAAACAGGCAGAATCCGAAATCTCCATCTTACCGACCGGGTACCAGGTACGCGTATCACTCAGGGGCGGAAGGGCATGACACTGAAGATTCTTGGACCCTTAAGAGAGCAGTCAAGAATCTGATAGAACAGAAGCGGGTAGTGTTAAGGGAAGAGGAAGTCCCTAATATAACCAACAACCCATTACCGGCTCACAACAACGAGCCGGTCATCGAAATGATCTGTGAGGACAAAGAATTTAACCCAGCTTTGAAAGCTATCATTGCCATCGTCGACTCAGAAAAAACCCCAAAGCATTGGCAAAACAAGCTAGAGATGAGAAGAAGATAAATTCCACTCCCCAAAATGCAGAAAAGACGATGGAGGCAAAGGTAGGGGTAACACCTGCTAAAGAGGCTATTCTCTACTTCCTAGGGCCCCCACGAAAGAACAACTCATGTTGAGCCCTCCAAAAAGACTTGAAAAGAGAAAAACGTTGCTAAATATGCCAAAGATGTATATACCAAAAGGGACTTACGCGGCACGAAGGCCAATAATTCCACCCAGGCTAGATGAGCCTTTGGTCATCAGTCGCGCAGCGCAAAATCCTATGAGAGACCCCACAGTCATCCCTTAGAACTACAATAAGACAGTGGTCACATACAAAGGAAAGGAAGTTATAGGAGAAGTAAATGAAATGAACCAATCTGGGAAGTGTCACAACCTAGAAGAATTGAACAAAACAAAGCAGAAGCGGTTTCCACTCAAGAAGGCGGTTAGTGCTGAAGAAGCGGAGGAATTCTTTCGAAAGATGAAAACCTCAAAGTATGCTGTAATTGATAAACTTAGAAAGACTCCTTCCGAGGTTTCACTTTTGTCCTTGTTGATGAGCTCAAATAAACATCAAAAGTGCTTCTAAAGACGCTGAATGAGGCGTATATTTCGCTCGAGACCACGGTTGAACAGTTGGAAAGAATGGAAGAGTGATTTTTCGAGGTCAACCGAATCTCCTTCATCCGAAATGACTTGCCTCTAGAAGGAGTGCCCACGACAAAGCCCTTCACTTGACTGTCAAGTATGAAGGATATTATGTGAAAAGAGTTATGTTAGATGGTGGGTGTGGAATTAACATTTGCCCTATATCAATATTACAAAGGATGGAAATTGGGACAGAAATGATCAAACCAAACAATATTTGCGTGCGTGCTTTCGATGGTGTCAAGCGGGATACGATAGGTGAAATTGACCTGGTCCTAACCATTGTCCCTATAGATATTAAAGTAACATTCCAAGTTCTGGACATGGACACTTCCTATAACTTTCTCTTAGGAAGACCATGGATCCATGATGCGGGAGCCGTGCCCTCTACTCTCCATCAAATTGTCAAATTCGAACATGAAAACTAAGAAATAGTTGTCCACGAAGAAGATGAACAGTCAATCTACAAGGACCTGTCAGTCCCATGCTTGGAGGCTAGAGAGGGAAGTGAACACATCGTCTACCAATATTTTGAAATCGTGGTCGCTGACTAGTGCGAAGAAGGAACCCCATGTCCTCAACCCTTCCTATCAAATGCATCAATCATGGTTGCTAGTAAAATGATCAAACATGGGTACAAGCCTAGGAAAGGGCTCGGGGTATCCTTACAAGGCATCACAGAGCCCGTCACTTTGATTGTCAAGGAGAAGTTCTTTGGCATTGGTTTTCAAGCTACTGATGCCGATGTAAAGTGGGCCGATGAACGTTAGAAAATTGGGTGGGTCCTACCTCAGCCAGTCCCGCATCTCGCCAAATCATTTGTGAAGCCAATGTACATAGAAGAAGATGAAGAGGCCTTCACGGCCGAAAGAATTGAGGACATCTGTGAGGCAATGAGGCAAATGCTGTACGAGGTTCACATGGTCCAACCGGGCAAAGGCTCAAGCACTGCTGAGGTGCAATACATGGGGCCAAATGCTAAATTTCAAAATTGGAAGGCTACTCCATTCCCTGTCAGGCGGGAATCCCGGTAGTTCAGTCTTGCCATCTTTTCTGCATTCCGAGTTATTTCAGGGTGTAACTCGAATATTTTTAGTTTCTTGTCTTTTAAATTCCGATCTAAACCCTCCTATCTTCAAATTCAATAAAATGAAATCAATATTTCATCGTCTATGAATATTTTTCTATTATTCTTTCTAATTTTGTTATTTTTCTTATCTTTCTCTATTCATTCTAATAATGCGGACTTAAATAACATGACATGCTTGCGGACTTCATGCTCAGATCCTAAAACGCTGTCTAACTGTGAAATAATGAATCAAGAACCAGAATATGATGAAGATGAGGCTTTTAGGGAAATAAATCGAGAATTGGAACAATTTGAGAATAAGCCTAAGCCAAACCTAAATGAAACTGAGCTAGTTAATTTGGGCAGTTCAGAAGGGATCAGAGAAACTATGATAAGCATTCACGCTCAGGGAAAAACTAGAGATGCATTGATACAACTTTTGTTTGAATTTAAAGATGTGTCTGCATGGTCTTACGAAGATATGCCAGGACTAAGTGTCCATGTAGTGGTACATAAGTTGCCAACTTATCCCGGTTGTCCACCTGTCCAACAAAAGCAAAGAAAATTCAAAACACACATCACCGATAAGATCAAAGAAGAGGTTGCCAAACAATTATAAGCTGGTGTAATCCGAGTAGTCCGATACACCACATGGTTGGCCAATGTAGTTCCAGCACCAAAGAAGGACGGGAAGATCCGAGTATGTGTTAAATATTGGGATTTGAATAAAGCAAGCTCCAAGGACAACTTTCCATTACCAAACATCCACATTCTTGTCGACAATTGTGCCAAACATGAGATACAGTCTTTTGTGGATTGTTATGCTGGGTACCACCAAGTCCTGATGGATGAAGAAGATGCAGAAAAGACAGCTTTCACCATACCTTGGGGAACGTACTGTTATAGGGTCATGTCGTTTGGTTTAAAGAACGCCGGGGCAACTTACATGAGAGCTATGACTGTCATCTTCCATGACATGATGAACCAAGAAATTGAGGTGTATATGGATGATGTGATCATTAAATCAGGAACGCCGGAAGACCATGTGCGGGATCTGAGAAAGTTCTTTAAGCGTCTGCGCAAGTTTGACCTGAAGTTGAATCCATCAAAATGTGCATTCGAAGTTCCATATGGGAACTTTTGGGGTTTATGGTCAGCCGGAGGGGTATCGAGTTAGATCCAACAAAGATAAAGTCTATTCGCGATTTACCACCTCCGAGAACCAAGAAAGAGGTCATGAGTCTGTTTGGAAGATTGAATTACATCAGCAGGTTCATTCCTCAGCTGACTACCACATGTGAGCCCATATTTAAGCTGCTAAAGAAAGACGCGGCGATTAAATAGACGGATGAGTGTCAAGAAGCTTTTGATAAAATCAAAGAATATTTGTCAAACCCGCCGGTGTTGGTTTCGCCTGAGCCTGGAAGACCTTTGTTCTTGTACTTGACTGTCTTGGAGAATTCTTTTGGTTGTGTTCTCGAGCAACATGATGTGACCGGGAAGAAAGAGCAAGCCATATACTACTTGAGCAAGAAATTTACTAGTTATGAAGCCAAGTACACTTTGTTGGAAAGAACTTGTTGCGCCCTAACCTGGGTCGCCCAGAAGCATAGACATTTCCTGTTGGCCTACACCACATACCTCATAACCAGAATGGATCCTTTGAAGTATATATTCCAAAGATCAATGCCCACGGGAAGGTTAGCAAAGTGGCAAATCCCGCTCACTGAGTTTGACATTGTCTATGTCACCCGCACGGCGATGAAAGCTCAAGCCTTGGCAGATCAGCTAGCTGAGAACCCGATTGATGATGAATACCAACCCTTGAGTACATACTTTCCGAACGAGGAAGTAAATTCAGTTGAAGTAATTCTAGAAGACACCAATGCTTGGAAAATATTCTTCGATGGAGCTGTAAATGCAAAAGGTGTCGGGTTTGGGGCAATTTTGATTTTGCCCACTGGTCAGATTATCCGGCCAGAGCCCGATTTTGGTTCTTCTGTACAAATAACACTGCTGAATATGAAGCCTGCATTATGGGTATGAATATGGCAGTTGACATGAATGTGGAAAAATTGTTAATCATGGGAGATTCTGAGTTGATTATTCGACAAGCTCAAGGTGAATGGGAAACTCGGGACATCAAGCTTACACCATACAGGCAACATGTGGAAGATCTTAGCAAACGGTTCAAGTCTGTTGAATTCAGGTACATCCCTCGATTCCACAATGAGTTAGCCGATGGGCTAGCTACCTTGGCGGCCTTGTTGCCGTATCCGGGTAATGTCCATATTGGCCCGTTGGAGATCAAATTTGAGAAAGACATGGTTGTTGCAATGCAGTTGAAATAGAACCAGATGTTAGACCATGGTATCATGATATCAAAGGTTTTTAAAAACAAAGGAATATCCCGAACAAGCCAGTGAAGACCAAAAGAGAACCATTAGAAGGCTCGCCAGCAGTTTTCGGAGAAGTCTTGAACAAAAGAACTCCAGATTTGAATCTTTTGAGGTGTGTAGATGCTAAAGAAGCTAAAAAGATCGTGAACGAAGTGCATTCGGGAGTATGTGAGCCACACATGAACGAATATGTCCTTGCAAAGAAAATCCTTTGGGCAGGCTATTACTGGATGACCATGGAAAACGATTGCTTCAGTTTTGTCAGAAAGTGCCATCAGTGTCAGATACACGGTGACCTGATTCATGCACCGCCTTTAGTATTGCATACTATGTCAGCACCTTGGCCATTCGTGGCCTGGGGTATAGATGTCAATGGGCCAATCGAGCCGAAATCTTCAAGTGGGAACAGATTCATCCTGGTTTCCATTGATTATTTCACAAAATGGGTTGAAGCAATCACTTTCAAAGCCGTCACCAAGAAAACGGTGGTGTACTTCGTGCATTCCAACATCATTTATCATTTTGGTATTCCTAAAACTATTATTACGGACAACACTGCAAATCTAAGCAGCCACTTGATGAGAGAGGAGTGCGAATAATTTAAGATTATGCATAGGAATTTTAAGCCTTATTGGCCCAAAGCTAATGGTGTTGTTGAAGCGGCAAACAAGAATATCAAGAAGATCCTCAAGAAAATGATTCAAAGTTCTAGACAATGGCATGAAAAGTTACCTTTTGCATTATTTGGATATCGCACAACCGTGCACACATCAATTGGGTCCACACCTTATTTATTGGTTTACGGCACCGAAGCCGTAATACCTGCAGAAGTTGAAATTCCCTCTCTTCGAATCATTGTTGATGCCGAGATTGAGGATGATGAATAGGTCAAGACCCAGTTGGTAATTAACTATGATTGATGAAAAGCGGATGGTCGCAGTCTGCCACGGGCAGTTGTATCAACAAAGAATGGCCCATGCCTACAACAAGAAAGTGCGGCCTAGAAACTTTGAAGTAGGGCAACTCGTTATGAGACGTATTATCCCGCGTTATGAGGAAGCAAAAGGAAAATTTTCTCCAAATTGGAAAGGTCCGTACATTGTAAGAAAACTGTTGCCGAAAGGAGCACTGTATCTGGGAGACATCGAAGGAAATGATCCCGAAATAGCTATCAATGCGGATGCGGTCAAAAGGTATTATGTTTGACCCTTTTACGCGATATTAATGCTCTCTAATTGGGATGATGAAGGCTTTCATTATCGCTACCCAAACACTATCAACCCTTTGCAAACTCTTTGAGTCGGTTACTCTTCTTTGATCACCCTCTTTGGAACCTGAAAGTGTTTATTAAACAAAATGATGATGAAAAAATGAAAAAAAAAGCAAAACAAAACAAAAGAAAAACAAAAACAAAAGTTTCCTTGAACTACGTTCGACTTGATTTCAAAAGGATACGTAGGCAGCCTCTCTCTGGGGTTCAGTCACACCAAAACAAAAATCCATATTTCCCCAAAGTTGAAACTGGGGCAGAAGTTACAATGATCCGGCAATCGTTTTGCCTGAAAGGTTACAAAGTTGTAATTCAGTCCAGATTCTTTTTACCCAAATCCTTTTCAAGTCCTTCCGATCAATCAGTGAGAATGTTCAAATTGGAGGATACAATCGTTTGGATCTGATATAATCAAAATGAGAGAAATAAAATGAGAGCGACTTATTGGTGAAACCCCTCACGGGCACCGTAAGGCGATGGTAAGCAGAGAAATTGAAATAAGAGAGTCTTGTTAGTGAAAACTCGCAAAGATCACTACAAGGCGACGGTGAGAAGAGAAACAAGAGAGGTTAGCTGGTGAAAACCCGCAAAGGGCGCCACTGATCGAAAACAGGATCCTCACGACTATTCGGCATCAACAGAATCCTGGCAGGGTTTCTTGGTTTGAAAGCATAAGTTGTGATGAATTTCTGAGAGTTGGACGGTTTGCACAGATTGGGTATCCAGTCCAAGAGGCATGTCATGTTCATTAACGTCCGTATGCACTCCAGATAAGTCCTTCTTTCCTTTCCCCGGAAGGGATATCACTCGTCTAAGTTCATTTGTCCATTTTATTATTTGTTTTTCTTTGAATCCCTTTCGATCTAATTCTTTTCTGAAACTAAGACAAAGAAAGGATGGCAAGATTGGTTTACAGGGTTTTTGTTTGACACAAGCCAATATTCAAGAAGGCACCCAGCCTCGGTAGGTGCATCGAGTCGACTTCGACTGGCCATAATGGCCAATGATTTGAAATTAAAAACTCCTAAAAAGAAAGGAAACCAAAGTCAAATGCCCACAAAGGCAAAATAAAGTTGAAAAAGGTTAAGTCCCACGTAATTAACCATCATGGTAAAGTCCTGGAAAAGCCAAGTTCGCCAGGGCCAGAAGTGAAATCGGTCCTTAAGGAACAAATAGTTGTACTAGAGATCTTCATAAAAGGAGCCGGCCCGAGATCAAGTGACTGAAACGCTCAAGGCCACAAAACAAACCACTGTTTCAAATTGAAAATTGTTCTTTGTTTAAAAAAAATAGGAAACAGGTGTAATTCAAAGCAACCTTGCAAGAAGCAGGTGCCAATAAAACAAACAACGCAGAGACTAAGATTGCTCTACAGCAATAATAAATCCAAAAGCGAAGTCTCCTCCAAATTCTTTCTTGCATTTTACTCACTCTCTTAAATAAGAATGATGAAAAATGAAACGAAAAGAAAGAAAAGAAGAAAAGTTCAAAGTCATGGTAGTATAGGGTTTCCAATCCCTAGTTGTATTTTTCTAACATAGGGTCACCACTCCCTAGTTGATTCCAACATAGGGCCACCATTCCCTAGTTGATGCCAGCATAACCTGATGATTTTCCAACATAGGGTCTCCACTCCCTAGTTGATGCCAGCATAACCTGATGATTTTCCAACATAGGGTCTCCACTCCCTGGTTGATGCCAGCATAACTTGATTATTTTCCAACACAGGGTACCCATTCCCTAGTTGATGCCAGCATAACCTAATGATTATCCAACATAGGGTCTCCACTCCCTAGTTGATGCTATCATAACCTGATGATTTTCCAATATAGGGTCTTCACTCCCTAGTTGATGCCGGAATAACCTGATGATTTTCCAACTTAGGGTCTTCACTCCCTAGTTGAAGCCAGCATAACCTGATGAATTTCCAACATAGGGTCTCCACTCCCTAGTTGATGCCAGCATAACCAGATGATTTTCCAACATAGGGTCTCCACTCCCTAGTTGATGCCAGCATAACCTAAAGATTTTTCAACATAGGGTCTCCACTCCCTAGTTGATGCTAGCATAACCCGATGATTTTCCAACATAGGGTCTTCACTCCCTAGTTTGATGCCAGCATAACCTGATGACTTTCGAACATAGGGTCTCCACTCCCTAGTTGATAGGGTCTCCACTCCCTAGTTGATGCCAGCATAACCTGATGATTTTCCTACATAAGGTCTCCACTCCCTAGTTGATGGCAGCATAAACTGATGATTTTCCAACATAGGATCTCCACTCCCTAGTTGATGCCAGCATAACCTGATGATTTTCAACCATAGGTTCTCCATTCCCTAGTTGATGACAACATAACCTGATGACTTTCCAACATAGGGTCGCCATTCCCTAGTTGATACCAACATAACTTGGTGATTTTCCCGACATAGGGTTTCCAATCCCTAGTTGTTTTTACTTTTAGACATAGGGTCTCCACTCACCAGTCTACATTTACTCTGGGGCAGAAAAATTTTGTTCATTTGTTTTTTATGCCTGAGCAGGTTATACCTCGAGGCGCAAGATTAGGGATGAGCGAAAAAAGACGTCTCGATCAAGAATAAAAGAAAAAAAGAAAAAGAAAGGAGTTGAACCCAAAGTATAGAAGCGAAAAAGATATGGACTGCTCAAGACAAGATTGAAGTCACAAGCTTTACATGTCCCGTCTTGATCCGAAAGAGCTGAAGAAGGTTGGACCAGCACTTGCAGTTAACAAGCATCAAGATCCAAATCAGAGTCTGCATAAAGAACCAGCCAAGACTCAAGACCAAGCTTCTGAATATTTATAAGTAGGGATCTTGTAACTCGTAGATGATAGGCTTAGTTAGTTTTCTTCATCTTGACTTTGCTGTAATAAGGAGCTCAGCAGCAGTAACAACAGTGAAATCACAGCTTTCCGGTAGTCCCAGCTACCAAAACTTCCAGAGCTACACTAACCTGATTCCTTTATAGCCAAGGATATGTAGGCAACCTCCGAAGCAAGGTTCGGTCGGACTTTTTCAATTGCTTCCCATGGAATATCCAAATGGTAATCGCTCGTAATTTCTCATTTTATCTTTGCCCAAAAACTCTTCGTGTTTTCGAGCAAAGAGGGGCAGCTGTGAGCACGTTGATTTTTTCCCGACTAGAAATACTACCTACAAAATTAAAAAATAGCTTTTTATAAATTATTTTTGTTTTTTAATAGAATTTTGTAAGAATTTCTTGTTAATCGTTTGCATTTAGTTGTATTTTTGTGCATATTTAAAATTTTAAAATCATGGAAAATAGCCTAAAAATGTTCAAAATTTCATGCATTGCATATTAGGTTGTTATTTGCATTTTTAAGGTTAAGTCGTTAATTAATTATACTATTAAAAAAATCAAAAAAATTGTTCATTTTTACATTTTTAGTTCTGAGCGTTCAAATTAGTAATTTTCTTTTGTTAATTTAGGATTGGCTAATGATGTAAATAGTATAAATAGATAATTAATTTAATTTTACAAATTAATTAATTTTGAATTTTTAATTAATTAGAATTTAAAATCAAAAAAAGGAAAAGAAAGTAAAGAAAAGGAAAACGGTTTGTTTTGGGCCAAAAGTTCTTCAGAAAAAGGCCCAAATTTTAAATTCACCCAGTCCAAACCGCCCAAGCCCAACACCCCAGTTCGGTCCCAATCCCCACTTAACCAAAACGACACCGTTTGGTGTTGATTAACCTCAGCCATTGATCTCTACAGATCTAACGGCTCGAAACATCTCCCATTTATTATAAAACTGTCCTAAAGACCCCTACCCCCCTCATTTCAATCTCCCCCTCTCTCACACCATCTCTTTCAAACCTCACCCCAAACCCTAGCCGCCTCTCCACCCTCCGCCCTGAGCCGCCGTCGGAAATCGCCTACGGCGGCGGCGACACCCCAAAGCCACCCAAATTCACTCTATATTTTCCCCTCACCCTCTCAAACCTCACCATGTCAACCAAATCCCCAAAAACTCCACCAAAATTGGTGGATCTAAGATCCAAAAACCCCAGACTAGCCCCGCCGTACACTCATCGCCGGAAATCGCCTATGGCGGCGGCGAAACTTCAAAGCCACACAAACTTACCTCATAAACTCTCTTCACCTTCCTGAATCTCACCCTACCAACCAAATCCCAAAAACCCCATCAAAAATAACAGATCTTAGATCTGAAAACCTAGAAACCCTAGAGTCGCCACCGGAAATCGCCAACGGCGGCGGCCAAACTCTAAAGCTACCTAAACTCATACCATACAACCACCACACCCCCTAGAACCCTATTCTACTCATAGATCCCGAAAATACCCCACCAAAAACCATAGATTTGATATAAGTTCAACCAAAAACCTTAGATCCGCCTTTCCCTGGTTTGTCTAATAATCCTCGTACCAAGATCTCTCACCAGGGATCTCAGATTCCAGGTGAGTGTCTTGGTACCAGGGTTTTTAACAACTTGATTTTTTTTGCCAAAACAATCGTTAGGTTTAGTTTCTTTTTCATTTTTTCTTTTCTATTTTTATTATGTGTTTTATTAATTGTATGTTTATTTTTTTTAGTATTACTATTTTTATTTTTGTTTGTTATTTTTTTTAAATTAATTAAGTAGAATTGTTGTTGTTTTGTTTATTTACTGTTTTTATTGGGTAGTCGGTTAGGAATTGGGCGTCACTAAAATGGCCCGTTCCACTTGGCTCACAAATTGGGCCTATCTGATAGATAGACCCATAGCCTTGTAAAGCTTAAGAGCCCAAGGTCTTTAGACTAGAGTCACACGGCTCAGACCCAGAACCAGTCTGGTTCTGAGGCAATTCCAAGGCCTTGAAGGGTCAATTTTGGAATCTTAATTTTTAAATTTTTTAGTAGATGTTAATAAAATTCTAGAATAGGGACAACTGTCCCAATGCTGAGCAGGAAAGGATAAAGATAAGATTTGAAATATCCAGAAATTGGACAGTTGTCCATTTTTCTATGGCAAGAAGGTACTATAAATTGGACAACTGTCCATTTTTCTGTTTGGGAAAGATGCCATTTCCTGATTTTCAGGGAATACTGGCAGATTCCCTTTGTACCCTAATCCTTATCCCTTTTCATTCCCTCACTCTATATAAACACTCATTTTTTCTTCATTACTTACACATACATTTACACACTTACAGACTTGCACACACTGGAAAAAACACATAGAAAATTCCTTGAAAATACACTGATTCTGCACTGCTTTTGAGTCTCTTTCCTTCATTTTTAGCAAAGAACTCTTACTGGTTTCATATTTTGGTTGGGATTTTTGAGTTTGAATTTGAAGCTGTTTTGGTTTCCTGTTTGGTATTCTTGCTGCTGCTTTTGCTCAGATTTTCAGAGACTTATTTTCTCTCTTTGTTTTATTTTCTTGCTGCTATCAAGGTACTTTCTTAACGATGTAAAAGTTTAATTTTGTTATTGTTATGATTCGGTTGTTAATCAAAATTTATGTTTGGTTTAAATATGATCTTATGCATAAGTTAAATTGCTGCATAAATCATTTTGGTTAAAGTTGCTTAGTTGGAAGTTGTGTGTAAATCCATGTAGAATTACACTGTTTATTCCATGTAAGTTACATTAGCATTATGTTAAAGTATTCTGAAAATCGCAAAAAAAAAGAAAAAACCTGTTTAAGCTTCATGTATTCATGTTAGAAAGACTTTATCCAGAAGATCTATATGCTTGTATGTAATAGAAGAAGAAAAACACAGTATTTTCTTTTAAGAAACTTGTTAGAGTAGTAATAAGTAGATTTATTTATCACTAAAGAATTAATCTCAATATTTAGTTAATAAGTTAGTTCTTTCTATATCTTTCTTGTATAATGTGTTAGTTTGATATATTTATAGCTTTTACTATTTTGTTTAAAATTAATTAAACATAGTAATTCGAATTCGTTAGTTTTTGGATCATGAAAAATGAGGGTTTTTACGAGCAAACTGGACAGTAGGCCATAATACATTTTCAGGCCCAAATCAATTGGGTCCAGGGAATTGTATTCTAGGTTTCGGCTAATAAATCGAGCTAATAGTTTGACTAAAACCATTTACATTCTGAAGTTTTAAATACCCCCAATAATTTTTGAACTTGTCACTTTAGCATAGTGTTATCCTATGAAGTAAAAGACTTAGGTAGAAAATTAACGAAATGAACCAGATTTTGATTTATTTTACTCATGTCCCAGCCCCCTTAGCATTCTGTTTTAAAAGATAAATATAAGTAAAATTCTATAATTGCCACCACAAATTGATAATCTCAAATTCGTTCAAATGAATACGTATTGGGCCAGAGTCGTTTGGACTCAGTCATTATTCGGCCCAATTATCTTGGATTAATTTCATTTAGTTGTTCATAAAATGTGCATTGGGCCAGAGTCATTTGGACTCAGTCATCATCAGGCCCAAATCCTTTTTGAATTAAGTTCAGTTAGCTGGCCCAAAAAATTGATAATGTATGTACTGGGCCAGAGTTCATTTGGACTCAACCTTTATCAGGCCCAAAGCCTTTTAATTGTAGATCCATTGGGCACCTAATAAGTGAGCTGCCTAAGTAATTCAAATAAATGTTTCACATAATATTAGACCTTTACACCTAGTCACAAGACATAGGGTACTTAGCTTAGAGACATAATCATAACCTTAGGTATACTTTAAATTGAACTAACTATTACAATTTTGTACACGCACGCGTGACATAGTTGTGATGCCAAAAAACAAACCAAGGTACACGTTCGCGTGACCGTGGTCAAACATTTTTAGTAAATAAAACGACTTAATCAAACACTCGTAGAAATGCTTTTAGGTGCGGTTTTTAAACTACTATCATGATTGCGTGCATGTTCGCGTGACGTGATTGTGATTTTTTCAAATAAATTCAAAGTACGCGTTCGCATGATTTTGACCAAACTTTTGTTTTCTCAAAAATAAACTAAGTGTTGTGAATTGTGTACACGTACGGGTGACGTGATTCTTGATGCACCAAACTAAAACGAGTATACGTACGCGCAACTCGATAATTATTTAAATACGAGTTATCAAGTGATTAGTAGCGGTAAAAGGTAAAATAAACATAGATCCTAAAATGGGTAATTAGATAAAATAAGCCAAGTATAAATTGCTAAGCGACCGTGCTAAAACTACGGAATTCGGGAGTGCCTAACACCTTCTCGCGGGTAAACAAAATTCCTTACCCGGTCTTCTGATTTCGCAGCCTTTAAACGGAGTAAAATTTTCTCGAATTGGGATTTAAAATAAACCGGTGACTTGGAGCACCATATAATTATTTCAAGTGGCGATTCTGAAATAAATAAATAATCCCATTTCGATTAATGTCACTTAAATTGGAAAAACTCCACTATATCCCCCCTCGGGAAAAATGAGGTGTGACGCCCTACTTCATTACACACACACAATCACTCAGAACTGTACGAGGGCTTGGCATCAATGCTCCTCACCAAAGAACATGTATATAATCATTGTTCTTCCGCTCACAGCTGGCATGTCAGAATCCAGAAGGGTGCGCTAATCATAAGCCAATATGACATTTACGGCGTGCAACCCGATCCAAATAATAATTTATTGCAATATGCAACCCGATCTAATATAAATATGTTGCAGCGTGCAACTCGATCCAATATAACTCAGAACATGGCTCTATGGCCCATATAATTCATCAATTCACTTAAGTCACAATGACTCACATCTCACAGAAACATAATCCAATTATATAACATAGAATATCACAATATGCTTGAAATACAGCTCAAGCTCGTGGCATGTACAAGGAACACCAATAACATATGAGATAGCATATCAAAAGTGCACAGAGACAAAAATATAACATGTGGATATAACTATCATGACTATACAGTATGACTACGTTTAAGGAAAATAGCTCAACATGGCGAAAATAGCCCTAACATATCTCAAACAACTAAGCAGGTGGCCTAGACATGATTTCTAGCATGAATAATATCTCACGTAGTCATGTAAATGGACAAAACATGATATTAAAGAAGCATGATAGCAAATTAAGGCACATAATAGCCTAAGAACTAGCTGGATCATGAATACCTTGGTGCACGCACACACGCCTGTCACCTAGCACATGTGGGACTCCCAACCCATTCTCAATTATCATAGTCTCAAGTATAATTACCCTAAAATCCATGTTTAGATATGTTACTTACCTCGAACAAGCCAAATCAAATATCGATTAAGCCAAATAATACTCTAAAATTCCATTCCGTGCGAATCAATCTCCGTACGGCTCAAATCTAGCCAAAAGCAACTCAAAAATATCAAATAATGCCTTAGGAAACAAATCCAAGCGATAAGGTTGAATCTTTCATAAAAAAACTCAAAGTCAACAAAAAATTCAACCCGGGTCTGCACCTCAGAATCCGATAAAACTCATAAATATAGACAACCCATTCGAATACGAGTCCAACCATTCCAATTTCACTCAAATCCAACTTCGAATTGATGTTCAAAACTCAATTATTCACTTTAGGAAAGTTTAGAAACATCAAGCAAAATGCCAAAATCGATGATATAATCATGTAAAATAATCAAATTTGAGTAAAAAATACTTACCCAATTCATGTGGTAAAAATTCTCTCCAAATCTTCAAATGTGAGAAAATGAACAAATCCTCGAAATAAATAACACCTACAAGTGAATATACTTTTGCACTTGTGACGACCCAAAGGGTCATCACCGGATTTCACTCTTTTCCGTGCTTCCGAGGCCTTGAAAACCTCATTTCTGCTTGCCTCGATTTGCGTGCGCAGTCCGAGCGCGTAGCCGGAAAGCTTATATGTTAAATTCTGTGAAAATTTTCAAAATGTGGCTTTAAAATGATTAAAGTTGACTTCGGTCAACATTTTTGGTAAATGGACCCGGACCTGTGATTTGACGGTCCCGGACTCGGTCATATGCCCGGAGTCGAATTTCGAGGTCGAGAGCCCGAAAAATGAATTTTTCTATGAAATTGTTTTTCTGAAATTATTATGGAAAATGGAAATGAAAATTGATTAAAAGACTATGGTATCGGGCTCGTATTTTGGTTCCGACGCCCGGTACAAGTCTTAAATATGTGTTAAGCGCTTTCTGCAAAGTTTGGGTGAAATCGGGTGTCATTTGATGTGTTTCGGACCTAAATATCTAATGTTAGAAGTTTAAGAAGTTTGAAATGAAAATGATGATTTTGAGGTTGGATTCATTGATTTTGATGTTATTTTGGCGACTTGATTGCTCGACTAAGTTCGTAGGATGTTATTGAGTTAGTGTGTGTGTTTGGTTGAGAGCCCCGAGGGCTCGGGAGTGATTCGGAGGTGGTTCGGGGTAGTTTTACACTTAGAAAACATAGCAGATTTTCAGCAATTTTTGCACAGCAAATCCCTTCTTCGCGTTCGCGTTCCAGTCACGCGTTCGCGAAGCTTCAGTGGTCCCTCTTCATCGCGTTCGCGGACAATACCCCGCGTCCGCATAGCCCAGGCTTCCCCTTCACAGCGTTCGCGAGTCCTCTCTCGCGTTCGCGTACTAGCCAGTCCCAGACCCCAGCCCCTTCTTCTACGCGTTCGCGATTAGCACCTCGCGTTCGCGATGCCTTAAACCATCCACCCTTCGCGAACGCGTCCTCATTCACGCGAACGCGAAGGGCATTTTTGCCCAGCAAATTTTTATGTTCAGAAGAGAATCAGTAGCTCGGGATTTAGCCATTTCTTCACACGAGCTCCTCTCTCTAACACTCCATAGGCGATTTTGAAGAGCTTCTTTCTCCATAGCCTCTTAGGTGTGTTCTTAACTTCTTTCCCTCTTAATTTCTTCCACTAATCACTAATTTCCTAGCCCTAAATCATGAATTCAAAGTAGAAAATGGGGGTTTTGGATAGAGTTAGGGCTTTGGGGATTTTGGGTGATTCAACCTCAATTTAGGGTCGAATCTTGAAATAAATTATATATTTAAACTCGTGGGGTTATGGGTGATCGGGTTTTGATGCGAGCCTCGAGTTTGGACCATGTGGGCCCGGGGTCGAATTTTGGTGTTTTTGGAAGAATGATAGGAATTCCATTTCTAGGCTACGGGATTATGTTTTTGAGCCCTTATTGATATTATTGAACTAATTATGCCTAGATACCATTGTTTCGGAGTCGGATTGTAGAGGAAAGGCGGTATTTAAGGATTGATTGCTATTCTTTGGACCGAGGTAAGTGTTTGATCTAACTTTGGCTTGAGGGAATAGGATTAGAGTATTATTTGCTAATTGCTATATGTTGAGTACGGTGTATAGGCATGGTGACGAGTATCTATACACCGGTGTCTAGCATGACCGTGAGTCCTTACTTGTGCTTATGTGGGATTCCGTGGAGACTCTTCCTTGTTTAATTGATGGATTCAATATAATGTGAACAATATGAAGAGAAAAATATGATTTGTAAACTCCTTGGAGCGTTGGCTCGAATTTTGACACGATTAGGACGTAAGAAATGAACGAAAGAGGAAGAGATGTAATTACTCCCTTGTCGGGACGAGTAAGTGATTGTTGTTGCTCCCTTGCCGGGAATTAACTGTTTATTGTATTCTCCCTTGCCGGGATGGTTGAATTGATACTTGTTTCCCTTGCCGGGAAATCATTATATATATATTATGAAATGGGATCGTGTGGCACGCCGACCACTTATATATTATGAAATGGGATCGTGTGGCACGCCGACCACTTATATATTATGAAATGGGATCGTGTGGCACACCGACCACTTATATATATCATGAAATGGGATCGTGTGGCACGCCGACCACTTATATATCATGAACTGGGATCGTGTGGCATGCCGACCACTTATATATATGAACTGGGATCGTGTGGCACGCCGACCACGTATTCTGTGTTAGAAGAGATTTGGTTGTAGTTTTCCTTATTTGTTCCTACCGTTCTATTTTATCTGTTATTCCCAAAAGTATGCTCCCCTCCCAGTCTTAATTATTACTTTCCGCTGTTATTTTTTCTTTGTAGTACTTGTATATAAATATCTGCTCAGGTTGACTTGGTAGTCCTGTCTAGCCTCGTCACTACTTCGACGGGGTTAGGCCAGGCACTTACCAGCACATGGGGTCGGTTGTGCTGATGCTACACTTCTGTGCTTTTTGCACAGATTATGGTACCGGAGCAGCTCTTGGGCCACAGCAGTAGTTGATCGGGAGCCCTCTTCAGTCCAGGGACTTACGAGGTAGCCTAGCTGGCGTTCGCAGGCCGAAGTCCCTTTCCATATTTTCTGTTTGCTTCATTGTACCGAGACAGACATTATGTATTTTTTTTTCTATTCAGACTTGTTTGTAGCACTCTTTAGTAGTTCGTGAGATAGCGACTCCAATCTTGGGTAGTGAAATATTAGACTTCTGCATTTTGGGTTACCAGTTGTTTATGTTTTAAAAGACTTCCGCATTTATTTAAAGGCTCGATATTTTATTATTGTTATGTTGTTATCCGAAAATGTTTAAATGTTTGGCTTGCCTAGCTCCAACAGTAGGCGCCATCACGACTCCCGATGGTGGGAAATCCGGGTCGTGACAAGTTGGTATCAGAGCTCTAGGTTACATAGGTCTCGCTACTCACGGGCAAACTTAGTAGAGTCTGAGGCATCGGTACAGCGACGTCTGTATTTATCCCTCAGAGGCTACGGAGTTAGAAAAAGTTTCACTNTATTGGGTACAGATTTAGTTCAGGAGGCCTTGGATAAGGTCAAGATCATTCAGGACAGGCTTCGTTCGGCTCAGTCGCGGCAAAAGAGTTATGCGGATCGTAAGGTTCGAGATGTAGCTTTCATGGTTAGTGAGCGGGTCTTGCTCCGAGTGTCGCCTATGAAGGGCGTGATGAGATTTGGGAAGAAGGGCAAGCTTAGCCCTAGGTTCATTGGCCCATTTGAGATTCTCGATCGTGTGGGAGAGGTGGCTTACAGACTTGCCTTGCCGCCCAGCTTGTCAGGCGTGCATCCGGTGTTTCATGTGTCCATGCTTCGAAGGTATCACGGCGATCCAGCCCACGTGTTAGATTTCAGCACTGTCCAGTTGGACAAGGATCTGTCTTACGAGGAGGAGCCGGTAGCCATTCTAGACCGGCAGGTTCGACAGTTGAGGTCGACGAGTTTTCCTTCAGTGCGTGTCCAGTGGAGAGGTCAGCCTCATGAGGCATCGACCTGGGAGTCCGAGTCTGATATGCGGAGCCGTTATCCTCATCTATTTCCCGACTCAGGTACTTCCTTCTTTTGTCCGTTCGAGGACGAACGGTTGTTTTAGAGGTGGAGAATGTGACGACCCAAAGAGTCACCACCGGATTTCTTCCTATTTCCGTGCTTCGAGGCCTTGAAAACCTCGCTTTTAGTTGCCTCGATTTGCACGCGCAGTCCTGGCGCGAAGCCGAAAAGCTTTTATGTTGAAATATGTGAACTTTGTGAAAAAATTGAAGAATTTTGATATTAATATTGCTAAAGTTGACTTTGGTCAACATTTTTGGTAAACGGACCCGGACCCGTGATTAGGCGGTCCCCGAGGGTCTGTAGAAAAATATGGGACTCGGGCATATGCCCGGAGTCGAATTTCGAGGTCGAGAGCCCGAGAAATGAATTTTTCTGTGAAATTATTTTTCTGAAAATATTAAGGAAAATGGAAATGAAAATTGATTAAAAGACTATGGTATCGGGCTCGTATTTTGGTTCCGACGCCCGGTACAAGTCTTAGATATGTGTTAAGCGCTTTCTGTAAAGTTTGGTCGAAATCGGATGTCATTTGACGTTTTCGGACCTAAATATCTAAAATTTGAAGTTATGAAGTTTGAAATGAAAATGATGATCTTGAGGCTTGATTCAATGATGTTTGATGTTATTTTGGCGATTTGATCGCTCGAGTAAGTTCGTAGGATGTTATTGAGTTAGTGTGTGTGATTGGTTAGGAGCCCCGAGGGTTCGGGAGTGAATTGGAGGTGGTTCGGGGTGTTTTTACACTTAGGAAAGGATCAGATTCTGCTGCATTTTTACACAGGCATTTTGTTCTTCGCGAACGCGGCCTCAGGCTCGCGTTCGTAGTGCTTTGGTCTTCCCCTCTTACGCGTTCGCGTAGTTCTAATTCCCCCTCCTTCGCGTTCGCATCCTAACTATCGCGAACGCGTAGCTTTACCAGCTTCCTCCATGTGTTCGCGTGACCCCTCACGCGTTCGCGTATAACAGTCCCTGGACCGCCCAACATTTTCTTCTACGCGTTCGCATTCTATTTCACGCGTTCGCGATGGAGTGTCCAGTTTACCCTTCGCGAACGCGGCCCCTTTCCCGCGAACGCGAAGGGCAATTTTGCCCAGCAAATTTTTAAGTTAAAAACAGAACAGTAGCTCGGGATTTTCATAAAAATACACGAACTCCTTTCTTCTCCAAGCACTTAGGCGTCCATTGAAGCTCCCTTTCATCAAAACTTCTTGGGTAAGCATTGTTCAACTTGTTTTCTTCAATTTTCTCTATTAATTACTAAATTCCTAGCCCTAAATCATGAATTCAAAGTAGAAAATGGGGGTTTTGGGTAGAGTTAGGGCTTTGGGGATTTTGGGTGATTCAACCTCAATTTGGGGTCGAATCTTGAAATAAATTATATATTTGAACTCGTGGGGTTATGGGTGATTGGGTTTTGGTCCAAGCCTCGTGTTTGGACCATGTGGGACCGGTGTCGAATTTTGGTGTTTTTGGAAGAATGATAGGAATTCCATTTCTAGGCTATGGGATTATGTTTTTGAGCCCTTATTGATATTATTGAACTAATTATGCCNCATGGGTCAGACAAGAGACCCCGTCATGCAGGTAGATTTAGTGGTACCTCGTCTGGAGGTGGGGATTCTTATGGTAGAGGCCATCCTCCGAGGCCCTTTCAGTCAGCCCTACAAGTCTCACATGGTACTTCAGGTGGTCGTGGCTCTCAGCCGCAGTCTTCTGACCAGCAGCTTTTCAGTTCACCATCAGCACCTATCAGCGCCCCACCACTCTGTTATTCTCAGCAGCTGAAGGCTTGTTACACGTATGGCGACACGAGACATATTGCCAGGTATTGCCCTCGAGCTTCTGACAGCTTTCAGCAGCAGGGTCCTCGTCCTATGATTCAGGCATCAGGTGATCCACAGGCTGCCCAGCAAGCTAGAGGCGGGGGTAGAGGCCATAGAGGTGGAGGTATAGATCATAGAGGTGGAGCTCGGACCGCCAGAGGTAGAGGCCAGCCAGCAGCCGATCGTCCCAGAGACATGACTCAGGGAGGTGGGGCCCAGCCCCGGTGTTATGCTTTGCCAGCCAGGCCAGAGGCTGAGTCTTCAGATGCTGTTATTACAGGTACTATTCTGGTCTGTGATAGGGATGCTTCAGTGCTATTTGACCCTGGGTCCACGTATTCATATGTGTCGTCCTATTTTGCACCCTACTTGACTATGCCTAGTGATGCCTTGGGTATTCCTGTTTATGTATCTACACCGGTGGGTGATTCTATAGTGGTCGACCGAGTTCATCGTTCTTATGTGGTAGTGTTTGAGGGTCTTGAGACCCGTGTTGATTTATTGCTCTTAGACATGGTGGATTTTGACGTTATATTAGGGATGGATTGGTTGTCCCCGTATCATGCTATCTTGGATTGTCACGCCAAGACCGTGACCTTGGCTTTGCCAGATTTACCCCAATTGGAGTGGAGAGGGACCCCAGGTCATGCCACCCGCAGTTTTATCTCATATGTGAAGGCTCGACGCATGGTCGAGAAGGGGTGTCTAGCTTATCGGGCGTATGTTCGCGATTCCAGCACAGAGGTTCCTTCTATTGATTATGTCCCTATTGTTCGGGAGTTCCCCGAGATTTTCCCTTCAGACCTGCCGGGTATGCCGCCCGACAGGGATATTGATTTCTGTATTGATCTGGCCCCAGGCACGCAACCCATTTCTATTTCGCCGTATCGCATGGCCCCACGAGAGTTGAAGGAGTTAAAGGACCAGTTGCAAGACTTGCTAGAGAAGGGTTTTATCAGGCCTAGTGTTTCTCCTTGGGGTGCGCCGGTGTTATTTGTGAAGAAAAAGGATGGATCGATGAGGATGTGCATTGATTACCAACAATTGAACAAAGTGACGATAAAGAACAAGTATCCACTGCCGAGGATTGATGATTTGTTTGACCAGCATCAGGGTGCAAAGGTGTTTTCAAAGATAGACTTGAGATCTGGCTACCATCCTGAGGATTAGGGCATCCGATGTCCCTAAGACAGCATTCCGCACTCGGTACGGGCATTATGAGTTCCTGGTCATGTCGTTTGGGTTGACAAATGCCCCAGCAGCATTCATGGAGTTGATGAACCGAGTGTTCAGGCCATATTTGGACATGTTCGTGATAGTCTTTATTGATGATATTCTGGTGTACTCCCGCAGCCAGGAGGAGCACGAGCAGCACCTTAGAGTAGTTCTTCAGACTCTGAAGGATAGTCAGTTGTATGCTAAGTTCTCGAAGTGCGAGTTCTGGTTGAGTTCGGTTGCATTCCTGGGTCATGTTGTATCAGCAGAGGGTATTCAGGTGGACCCGAAGAAGATTGAGGCAGTCAAGAACTGGCGTCGACCAGCATCAGCTACAGAGATTCTGAGTTTCTTGGGGTTAGCAGGTTACTATCGTCGGTTCGTGAAGGGGTTTTCATCTATTGCAGCCCCGATGACCAGATTGACCCAGAAGGGTGCCCAGTTCAGATGGTCGGATGAGTGTGAGGCGAGCTTCCAGAAGCTCAAGACAGCTCTGACTACGGCACCGATATTGGTTTTGCCCACAGGCTCAGGACCCTATGCAGTGTATTGTGATGTTTCCCGTATTGGGCTTGGTGCGGTATTGATGCAGGATGACAGAGTCATTGCTTATGCTTCGAGGCAGTTGAAGATCCACGAGAAGAATTATCCGGTTCATGATCTCGAGTTGGCAGCCATTGTTCATGCTTTGAAGATTTGGAGGCATTACCTATATGGTGTGACGTGTGAGGTGTACACGGATCACAAGAGTCTGCAATACTTGTTCAAGCAAAAGGAGTTGAACTTGAGGCAGCGGAGGTGGTTGGAGCTATTGAAGGACTATGATGTTACTATTTTGTACCACCCGGGGAGAGCCAATGTGGTGGCCGATGCATTGAGTAGGAAGTCCGCCAGCATGGGTAGTCTTGCTTATGTTCCGGTCAGCCAGAGACCGCTTGCTTTGGATATTCAGGCCCTGCCCAATCGATTTGTGAGGTTGGACATTTCTGAGCCTAGCAGAGTGTTAGCTTGTACGGTCGCTCGTTCTTCATTATTGGAGCGTATCCGTGATCGGCAGTTTGATGATCCCCATTTGTGTGTCCTGAGAGACACGGTGCAGCGTGGAGGTGCCACAAAGGTGACCTTAGATGATGATGGTGTTTTGAGGTTGCAGGGGCGAGTTTGTGTGCCCAATGTCGATGGGATTCGAGAGTTGATCTTAGCGGAGGCCCATAGTTCTCGGTATTCTATTCACCCGGGCGCCGCGAAGATGTATCAGGACTTGCGGCAGCATTATTGGTGGCGTAGGATGAAAAAAGATTGTTGCATATGTGGCTCGATGTTTGAACTATCAGCAGGTTAAGTATGAGCATCAGAGGCCTGGTGGTTTGTTTCAGAGGATTGAGCTTCCCGAGTGGAAGTGGGAGAGGATTACCATGGATTTCGTTACTGGACTTCCGATGACTCGGAAGAAGTTTGATGCTATTTGGGTCATTGTTGATAGGCTGACCAAGTCAGCGCATTTCATTCCTGTTGCAGCCACTTATTCATCGGAGAGGTTAGCTGAGATCTACATCCGAGAGATTGTTCGCCTTCATGGGGTGCCGGTATCTATTATTTCGGATCGGGGTACGCAGTTCACCTCGCGCTTCTGGAGAGCAGTTCAGCAGGAGTTGGGCACCCAGGTTCAGTTGAGCACAGCGTTCCATCCTCAGACGGACGGCCAGTCCGAGAGGACTATTCAGATATTGGAGGATATGCTCCGAGCCTGTGTCATTGATTTCGGAGGCTCGTGGGACCAGTTTTTGCCTTTAGCAGAGTTCGCCTACAACAACAGCTACCAGTCCAGCATTCAGATGGCTCCATATGAGGCGTTGTATGGTAGGCGATGTCGGTCTCCAGTCGGATGGTTTGAGCCGGGGGAGGCTCGGTTATTGGGTACAGATTTAGTTCAGGAGGCCTTGGATAAGGTCAAGATCATTCAGGACAGGCTTCGTTCGGCTCAGTCGCGGCAAAAGAGTTCTGCGGATCGTAAGGTTCGAGATGTAGCTTTCATGGTTGGTGAGCGGGTCTTGCTCCGAGTGTCGCCTATGAAGGGCGTGATGAGATTTGGGAAGAAGGGCAAGCTTAGCCCTAGGTTCATTGGCCCATTTGAGATTCTCGATCGTGTGGGAGAGGTGGCTTACAGACTTGCCTTGCCGCCCAGCTTGTCAGCCGTGCATCCAGTGTTTCATGTGTCCATGCTTCAGAGGTATCACGGCGATCCAGCCCACGTGTTAGATTTCAGCACTGACCAGTTGGACAAGGATCTGTCTTACGAGGAGGAGCCGGTAGCCATTCTAGACCGGCAGGTTCGACAGTTGAGGTCGAAGAGTTTTCCTTCAGTGCGTGTCCAGTGGAGAGGTCAGCCTCCTGAGGCATCGACTTGGGAGTCCGAGTCTGATATGCGGAGCCGTTATCCTCACCTATTTCCCGACTCAAGTACTTCTTTCTTTTGTCCGTTCGAGGACGAACGGTTGTTTTAGAGGTGGAGAATGTGACGATCCAAAGGGTCATCACCGGATTTTTCTCTTTCCTGTGCTTCTGAGGCTTTGAAAACCTCAATTCTGCTTGCCTCGATTTGCGTGCGCAGTCCGGGTGCGTAGCCGGAAAGCTTATATGTTAAATTCTGTGAAAATTTTCAAAATGTGGCATTAAAATGATTAAAGGTGACTTTGGTCAACATTTTTGGTAAACGGACCCGGACCCGTGATTTGACGGTCCCGGAGGGTCCGTAGAAAAATATGAGACTCGGGCATATGTCCGGAGTCGAATTTCGAGGTCGAGAGCCCGAGAAATGAATTTTTCTATGAAATTGTTTTTCTGAAATTATTAAGGAAAATGGAAATGAAAATTGATTAAAAGACTATGGTATCGGGCTCGTATTTTGGTTCCGACTCCCGGTACAAGTCTTAAATATGTGTTAAGCGCTTTCTGTAAAGTTTGGGTGATCGGGTGTCATTTGACGTGTTTCGGACCTAAATATCTAAAGTTAGAAGTTTAAGAAGTTTGAAATGAAAATGATGATTTTGAGGTTGGATTCATTGATTTTGATGTTATTTTGGCGATTTGATCGCTCGACTAAGTTCATAGGATGTTATTGAGTTAGTGTGTGTGTTTGGTTGGGAGCCCCGAGGGCTCGGGAGTGATTCGGGGTAGTTTTATACTTAGAAAACATAGCAGATTTTCTGCAATTTTTGCACAGCAAATCCCTTCTTCGCGTTCGCGTTCCAGTCACGCGTTCGCGAAGCTTCAGTGGTCCCTCTTCATCGCGTTCGCGGACAATACCCCGCGTCCGCATAGCCCAGGCTTCCCCTTCACCGNTATATATATATATTATGAAATGGGATCGTGTGGCACGCCGACCACTTATATATTATGAAATGGGATCGTGTGGCACGCCGACCACTTATATATTATGAAATGGGATCGCGTGGCACGCCGTCCACTAATGAATTATGAAATGGGATCGTGTGGCACGCCGTCCACTTATGAATTATAAAATGGGATCGTGTGGCACATCGTCGACTTATGATTATGAAATGGGATCGTGAGGCGCGCCGACCACTTATAAATATATACTATGGGATCGTGTGGCACGCCGATCACTTATATTAGTCACAGTATTGATGTAGTTTCGTTGTTATATCCGTTGATTTATTTTCACTGTATCGCCCCGAGCATGCCTCTTCCCAGTTTTATTTGATGTTTTCTGTTGTTATTTCTGTTGCCTTTGTATATATATATATATATATATATATATATATATATATATATATATATATATATATATATATATATATATATATCCATACAGGTTGTTTTTGGTAGGTTAGGTCCTGTCTAGCCTCGTCACTACTTCGCCGGGGTTAGGCCAGGCACTTACCAGCACATGGGGTCGGTTGTGCTGATGCTACACTTCTGTGCTTTTTGCACAGATCATAGTACCGGAGCAGGAGCCTTTGGTCAGCAGTAGGAGCGTTGGGAGCTTACTTCAGTCCGGAGATTTCCGAGGTAGCTTGCTGGCGTCCGTATGGCCCGGAGTCTCTCTTATCTCTGTCTTTCGTTTGATTTCCCTTGTATCGGATCGGACAGTACTGTATTCTTATTCAGACTTTGTTTTTAGCACTCAGTAGAAGTTCGTGAGTTAGTGACACCAGATCTGGGTAGAGGTGTATTTGAATTTCTGCACTTGGTTTCAGTTATTTATGTTTCGAGACTTCCGCTTTTATATTAATTGCCTCGTTATTCTTTATACTGTTAATGATGTTGAGAGAAATGTTAAATTAATTGGCTTGCCTAGCTCCTATTAGTAGGCGCCATCACGACTCCCGAGGGTGGGAAATCCGGGTCGTGACAAGTTGGTATCAGAGCTCTAGGTTACATAGGTCTCGCTACTCACGGGCAAACTTAGTAGAGTCTGAGGGATCGGTACAGAGACGTCTGTATTTATCCCAGAGGCTACGGAGTTAGGAAAAGTTTCACTTTTGTTCTTTCCTGTCGTGCGATTCTGTTTCTCAAATACTGATTGTCCTTCTACTCTGTTCTTTCGCAGATGGCGAGAACACGCGCTTCCTCTTCTACCGCGTAGCAGCCCGAGCCCCCAGCAGCAACTCCTACGAGGGGCAGAGGCCGAGGCCGTGCCAGAGGCCGAGGCCGGGGCAGAGCTCAGCCCCGAGCAGCAGTCCCAGAGGTGGAGCCTCATGTTGATTATGACGAGGAGGTTCCAGCCCCAGCAGCTCCGGTGAGCCCAGCTCAGGTCCCAGAGGGGTTCATAGCCACCCCAGTTCTTCAGGACGCTCTGGTCAGATTGGTAGGCTTTGTGGAGAGCGTCACTAGAGCGGGTTTGCTTCCAGTAGCACCAGCCACTTCTCAGGCTGGAGGAGGAGTTCAGACTCCTGCTACGCGTACTCCAGAGCAGGTAGCTCCCCAGGCACAGGTTCCAGTGGTTCAGCCAGCTGTGGCGGTTCAGCCAGGTATTGTGACTCAGGGCGGCGATGGAGCGGCTATGTCCTCAGATGCTTTATGGAGGCTTGATAGGTTCTCCAAGCTCTTCACCACCACATTCAGCGGTGCTTCATCAGAGGATCCCCAGGATTTCTTATTCAGCTGCCATGAGATCCTTAGGACTATGGGTATTGTGGAGACCAATGGGGTCGACTTCATCACCTTTCGACTGGCAGGATCCGCCAAGACTTGGTGGAGGGACTATTGTTTATCCAGACCAGCAGGGTCGCCGTCATTGACTTGGGACCAGTTTGCAGAGTTGTTTTTGGAGAAGTTTCTCCTAGTTACTCAGCGAGAGGCTCTTCGCAGGCAGTTCGAGCGCCTCCAGCAGGGCTCTATGACAGTCACACGGTATGAGACTCGGTTCATTGATCTGGCACGCTATGCTGTTGTTATACTCCCCACCGAGAGAGAGAGGGTGCGGAGGTTTATTGATGGATTGATTCAGCCGATCCTTCTCCAGATGGCTATGGGAGCCGGTAGTGAGATTTCTTTTCAGGAGGCGGCCAATGCGGCCCGTAAAGTTGAGATGTCTCTTGCACGGGGAGGTGGTCATGGGTCAGACAAGAGACCCTGTCATGCAGGTAGATTCAGTGGTACCTCGTCTGGAGGTGGGGATTCTTATGGTAGAGGCCATCCTCCGAGGCCCTTTCAGTCAGCCCTACAGGTCTCACATGGTACTTCAGGTGGTCGTGGCTCTCAGCCGCAGTCTTCTGACCAGCAGCTTTTCAGTTCACCATCAGCACCTATCAGCGCCCCACCACTCCGTTATTCTCAGCAGCCGAGGGCTTGTTACACGTGTGGCGACACGAGACATATTGCCAGGTATTGCCCTCGAGCTTCTGACAGCTCTCAGCAGCAGGGTCCTCGTCCTATGATTCAGGCATCAGGTGATCCACAGGCCGCCCAGCCAGCTAGAGGCGGGGGTAGAGTCCATAGAGGTGGAGGTAGAGATCATAGAGGTGGAGCTCGGACCGCCAGAGGTAGAGGTCAGCCAGCAGTCAATCGTCCCAGAGACATAGTACAGGGAGGTGGGGCCCAGCCCCGGTGTTATGCTTTGCCAGCCAGGCCAGAGGCTGAGTCTTCAGATGCTGTTATTACAGGTACTATTCTGGTCTGTGATAGGGATGCTTCAGTGCTATTTGACCCTGGGTCCACGTATTCATATGTGTCGTCCTATTTTGCACCCTACTTGACTATGCCTAGTGATGCCTTGGGTATTCCTGTTTATGTATCTACACCGGTGGGTGATTCTATAGTGGTCGACCGAGTTCATCGTTCTTATGTGGTAGTGTTTGAGGGTCTTGAGACCCGTGTTGATTTATTGCTCTTAGACATGGTGGATTTTGACGTTATATTAGGGATGGATTGGTTGTCCCCGTATCATGCTATCTTGGATTGTCACGCCAAGACCGTGACCTTGGCTTTGCCAGATTTACCCCAGATTGGAGTGGAGAGGGACCCCAGGTCATGCCACCCGCAGTGTTATCTCATATGTGAAAGCTAGACGCATGGTCGAGAAGGGGTGTCTAGCTTATCGGGCGTATGTTCGCGATTCCAGCACAGAGGTTCCTTCTATTGATTATGTCCCTATTGTTCGGGAGTTCCCCGAGATTTTCCCTTCAGACCTGCCGGGTATGCCGCCCGACAGGGATATTGATTTCTGTATTGACCTGGCTCCGGGCACCCAGCCCATTTCCATCCCGCCGTATCGCATGGCCCCGCCATAGTTGAAGGAGTTAAAGGATCAATTGTAGGACTTGTTGGAGAAAGGTTTCATTAGGCCCAGTGTTTCTCCTTGGGGTGCACCGGTGTTATTTGTGAAGAAAAAGGATGGTTCGATGAGGATGTGCATTGATTACCAACAATTGAACAAAGTGACGATAAAGAACAAGTATCCACTGCCGAGGATTGATGATTTGTTTGACCAGCTTCAGGGTGCAAAGGTGTTTTCAAAGATAGACTTGAGATCTGGCTACCATCCTGAGGATTAGGGCATCCGATGTCCCTAAGACAGCATTCCGCACTCGGTACGGGCATTATGAGTTCCTGGTCATGTCGTTTGGGTTGACAAATGCCCCAGCAGCATTCATGGAGTTGATGAACCGAGTGTTCAGGCCATATTTGGACATGTTCGTGATAGTCTTTATTGATGATATTCTGGTGTACTCCCGCAGCTAGGAGGAGCACGAGCAGCACCTCAGAGTAGTTCTTCAGACTCTGAAGGATAGTCAATTGTATGCTAAGTTCTCGAAGTGCGAGTTCTGGTTGAGTTCGGTTGCATTTCTGGGTCATGTTGTATCAGCAGAGGGTATTCAGGTGGACCCGAAGAAGATTGAGGCAGTCAAGAACTGGCCTCGACCAGCATCAGCTACAGAGATTCGGAGTTTCTTGGGGTTAGCAAGCTACTACCGTCGATTCATGGAGGGGTTTTCATCTATTGCAGCCCCGATGACCAGAGTGACCCAGAACGGTGCCCAGTTCAGATGGTCAGATGAGTGTGAGGCGAGCTTTCAAAAGCTCAAGACAGCTCTGACTACGACACCGATATTGGTTTTGCCCACAGGCTCAGGGCCTTATACAGTCTATTGTGATGCTTCCCGTATTGGGCTTGGTGCAGTATTGATGCAGGATGGCAGAGTCATTGCTTATGCTTCGAGGCAGTTGAAGATCCACGAGAAGAATTATCCGGTTCATGATCTAGAGTTGGCAGCCATAGTTCATGCTTTGAAGATTTGGAGGCATTACCTATATGGTGTGACGTGTGAGGTGTACACTGATCACAAGAGTCTTCAGTACTTGTTCAAGCAGAAGGAGTTGAACTTGAGGCAGAGGAGATTGTTGGAGTTATTGAAAGATTATGATGTTACTNTATTTACTTTCCGCTGTTTTATTTTTTCTTTGTAGTACTTGTATAATAAATATCTGCTCGTAGGTTGTACGTTGGTACGTCCTGTCTACGCCTCGTCACTACTTCGACGGGGTTAGGCCAGGCACTTACCAGCACATGGGGTCGGTTGTGCTGATGCTACACTTCTGTGCTTTTTGCACAGATTACGGTATCGGAGCAGCTCTTGGGCCACAGCAGTAGTTGATCGGGAACCCTCTTCAGTCCAGGGACTTACGAGGTAGCCTAGCTGGCGTTCGCAGGCCGAAGTCCCTTTCCATATTTTCTGTTTGCTTCATTGTACCGAGACAGACATTATGTATTTTTTTTTCTATCCAGACTTGTTTGTAGCACTCTTTAGTAGTTCGTGAGGTAGCGACTCCAATCTAGGGTGGTGAAATATTAGACTTCTGCATTTTGGGTTACCAGTTATTTATGTTTTAAAAGACTTCCGCATTTATTTAAAGGCTCGATATTTTATTATTGTTATGTTGTTATCCAAAAATGTTTAAATGTTTGGCTTGCCTAGCTCCAACAGTAGGCGCAATCACGACTCCCGATGGTGGAAAATCCGGGTCGTGACAGCACTCAAACTAATTCGTATTTGCGATAGCCGCTTTTGCGGTAGAAATCTCGCATCTGCGATACCATCCCCACAGCCAACCTACTGCATCTGCAGTCCTAGAAGCGCACTCGCGACTCACATATGCTACCCTATTTCGTAGATACGCTCCCGCTCCCGCTCCCGCTCTTGTGCTCATTCTACCGCATCTCCGGTTCCTTGCTTTCCCAGCCAACTTTGCTTCCGCGACAACGAATTCGCATCTTCAGGCTCGCATCTAGGACCAGCCATCTGCAAATGCGGATACACCTGAACCAAAACCTTCAGCAAGGTCAACATAGCCTAAAATGATCCGAAACACACTTGAGCCTCTCGGTACAGTTATCCGAACATACTAACAAGTCCCAACACATAACACGGACCTGCTTGAGACCTCAAATCACGCATAATCACATCAAAACCATGAATCGTCGATCAAGATCAATCTCTTAAGTTCGTAAACTTCATACCTCGAACCAAGCGTCCAAGTCAAGCCTAACCAATCTGGAATGGATCCGAAATTTGCATACAAGTTCCAAATACATAACGAACCTATTCCAACTCCCGTAACAACAATCCGAATCCGATACATTCGAAGTCAACTCCCGGTCAAACTTATGAACATTTCAACCTTTAAATTGCCGATTTTCGCCAAATAGTGCCAAAATTATCTAGAAACATCCAAATTCAAATCCGGGTATACATCCAAGTCCAAAATCACCATTCGGATTCAACGGAACCATCAAAACTTCGATCCGAGGTCAAATACACAAAAGTCAAACTTGATCAACTCTTCCAACTTAAAGCTTCATATCTAAGAATCATTCTCCCAAATCAACGAATCACTGGAAAATCAAAACCGACCATACACACAAGTTATAATATACCATATCAAGCTATTCATGATCTCAAACCACCGAACTGAATACAAATGCTCAAAACGTTCGGTTGGATCGTTACAAAAGTATAATCTGGCTTCTCACAATCCTGAGAAGAATAAAGCCTCATATACATTTTGTATGTTAAATTAGATTGAAATTAAATACATTAATATGTACCTTTTTGCCTGTTTTAGCAGTATAATTATTATTTCTATCAAATTATTGAATAAAACTTATTAAGAAATTATTTCTATTTATTTTATATAATTATTTTACATTATGTATGTTAAATTAGATTGAAATTAAATACATTAATATGTACCTTTTTGCCTGTTTTAGCAGTATAATTATTATTTCTATCAAATTACTGAATAATACTTATTATGAAATTATTTCTATTTATTTTATATAATTATTTTACATTATCATTTATAGAACGTCTACTTTTCGATCGCTCAACCCCTTTGATCGCCCTCATCTCCAATTACCGGTAGTTCCACTTTCATGTATTAATTGTGTTCAATAAATTTGTTTTCTTGACTCATAAAGTCGGCAAATTTATAGTCAACGACTATGATTTCCAAGGGCGTCAAAGGGAAGTTGAGGAGGATTGCTTCCTAGGGCCTTTCAAAGAGAAAATGAGCTGGATGTTAATTTTGCTTCTTCCCAACGTTGAAGGTCTTCCACAAAATTTGTTTGACACTTTGTTTTCGTTTTTAACTTCTTTATTTCTCCAACTTCAAGAGAACACGTTTAATTTAATATAAGCCTGAAGCATACTACTATTTTTTTTTTAAAGCATACTACTATAGTTTGATATCCCTTTATTGGAAGAATATAAAAACAAAGGATAAATCCTATATATTTTAATTTTTTTAATACTATCATTATATTTTATTTAGTATTAACAGATTATTTTCAAAGGCGGCTCAATAGTATTGGAGGCCTAAAGCCAAGCCATAATAAGAGGCATTAAACTTATTTAATAATTTTAGATATTTTTGTTGAAGTTTATTGGAGTATTATCACTTTTAATCTGCGCCAGAAACTATTTATATTATAATTTTTGTATATAATATACAGAATGTATATATATATATATACAAAAAATATACAAATTTTATATATTTTTCGGTTGCTATTTTTACGGCGGCTCATTTTTCCAAGTTTATTCTTTTTACTTTTTGAGATGCAAATTCATCTTGATGATGTAACCAACCCCTTTAGTTTTTGTTGAAATATTACTAACATTTGATATGATTTTATTAAGTTTAGTTTTGAATTTTTTTTTCACATGACCGTCAATATAACTCACTATATAGCATTGCCTCCCAAAGTAACAATCATGTGAAAATTTGTATTTACAAAGATGATAAATAAATTAACTATAGCTTTTTATGATCTAATTAGCTTCCAGCGTGCTACATAGATCTTGAAAGAAAATATCCTACAAAGTTAGAGTCGTAAACAAAATTTATTCTAGTTGAAGTAAGAAGAATTAGAAATTAAAGTAACTGTAGATTTAATTGCCTTGCACTTTTATTTGAAATTTCTCAACCAACTCCAAGAAAGGACAACACAAAATATAAACAACACAAAATATAAAACTATGTTATTAACAATTGGTGACAAGGTAGCAAAAGATGGTTGAAAAAATTTTCTTGTCACTATTTAATCATAAATACAAAAAATATTTAAATTACATATAAAAAGAGTAGCTTCTGGGGCCTCTAATTTTGTGAGGCCTAAAGCGGCCGCTTTAGTGGCCTGGGGGTTAAGCCACCTCTGATTATTTCTTATATCTTAAGTTATTAAATTAGAATAACTATAAAGAAAAACCAAAGTTATAGTATTATTCATCGCACAATAGTTAAATACAATAGAAATAAAAAACATGGTGAAGAATACAGTCGCCCTGCAACGTGCACCATCTCTGCTACATTTTAAAAATGCTGTTGAAGAAGTCTGGACACCAAGATGTCTCTCGTGACCAGCTTTCATACTAAAATTAACTTCCTCGCGAAGTAAGCGGGTCACTCAAGTAATTAATTAACAATAGAGGTAGATTTTAGTGTTGGTTAATTTTTTTTTTTGTTTGCCCTCTTTATATATTATGCGTCTTTAACAGAAGTTCATCAGGATTTACAAAGTCAAAACAAAATTTAATTTAACAAAATTTGAATTTTCACAAGAATACGTGTTTGTAAAAATAATGAGAAGAGAGCAAGGTGAACAACTACGGATGTATGGAGGTAAAAACATGTATTTATAACATCTTATGCGACTATTTATAACACCTTTATTAACACACACTTTATAATAGTCATCTCAATTAAAATATATTTATACGTGCTAAAAAAATTAAATAATAAATTTAACCGGCTATATATATAAAGATGCCTTTGTTTTATGTAGCAGACATCAAATATCCATTTTATTCTTTCCAATTTTGGTTCTATGCCTTCCTATTCACAATCCTTAATTCGGTAATCTTAGGATTTAGAGCATGTTTGGCCAAGCTTCTAGGATGCCAAAAATATTTTTTTTCCCCAAAAATGTATTTTTCAAAAAATTTGAGTTATTTGGTCAATATAGAAAAGTACTTTTTGTCAGCAGCAGAAGCAGTTTTTCTGCTTTTAGGAAGAAGCAGAAAATTCTAGCTTCTTCCAAGAAGCAGAAGCAGCAGTAAAAAATTAATTTATTCAAGACAAAACTATCCTCATCATAAATTTATATTTTCTAAGTTATCCCTTACTAATTTAAGTTATTTCTTATCATTTTTGTTTCTAGTTGTTACCATCCTATTAAAATTAAAGATATCATATATATGAATCATAGTGTAACTTTTCAAAAATTTTACTGACTTTTCTTGTTTTTGATCTTTTCTTTGTTTAATGTCTCGTAACTTTGCAAATGATCTTCTTCTTTTTTCACACTAAAACAAATTATCTGCATCTTCTTTGGATTATCAATTCTCTTCCTACAAATAATTATTTATAATTTCTTCTATTATATGCTATTAGTTCCCGAATCTTTAAAACAGTTATTAAATCTGATTTGTGAAAATGACCTACAATTAGGTAATAAATTTACAATTGGATTGCATAATCTATCTGTATATTATTAAAAGAAGAAGAAAATACATCCATATTTAGTCAAGTGACAGCCTCACAATAGGCCACTTGGCATTTTAAGACAAAGTTAGTAAGGTTAGGTAATAATTAGTTTCTTTTTGAATTAAAATTTTTAAGAAAAACATAAATTATATATGTGTCTGTTAATAATATTACTCTTTTTGAATTAGAATTTAAACATACTTAACTATTTCTTTTTATATATTTAAAATTATTTTTATTTTACGCTCAATGTCGTCTTTCAAGTTTGACACTCAAAATCATCTAGTTACAACTACTATGGCTATACATAATTTCATCCAACAACATTCTTTTACCGATAAAGAATTCAACTATTATGCTAATGAAGACATTGCTGTAGAGATTGATGAAGGAGATCAGTCTTCTAATATTCCTTTAGAAATGCGAGGCAAGTCTTCTACTAATATTGAAGCGATGTGTGATAGAAGTAGAAATGAAATTGTTGAGAAGTATTATCATGTGTGAGTGACTTTACTTATTATTTCATGATGGATTATCAATATATAATAATTTGTGGATAGACTTCTAATTTATACTGAATGATGTTATTTTAATGATTCAAATCATCATATAAAAATAAGTAATTATACTAGATAATATCATATACTTTTGTATAACTATATATGTAATCTTTAATATGTTTTTTTACTTTATGTTTTATATTTTAATTAAATAAATTAAAAAATAATAAAAGTCTATTACGATAAATATTTAAGTTCATTTTTATGTTTAAAAGAATTATACAACCTTGGTACTATTCTTTTGGTAATTTGACAGTCAAATGTATTTTTTAAAATGATTGGCCAACACAAATTATTTACTAAATATTTCAAAAAGTACTTCTTAAATGAATTGGTCAAACACAAACTATTTTTTTTCAAAAATACTTTTAAAAAAGTACTTCTACAAAAACTATTTTTCAAAATAAATAGATTTTGATAGCTTGGCCAAACGGGCTCTTAGTGTCACGTCCATAAAACTTGTGGTGCACAAAAAGTTTTCTTCAGTATACACTAAGACAACAATGCGCATGCTGCATCCAGGGTTTCCCTACCCCCCTCCCCACAATCCCCAGTCCAAACTGAGGTGTCTGCATGTATACACTTCCCACAGTCCACTAATGTATGCATCTATATAAGAGCACCGCCCTCTTCCACCATTTACAGATTATGACTCTTTGATCATCACTAGCCTTCTTCTGTCTCTCTCTTTCGACTCATTGGGCATACACTCAACGAGGTACATACATAGCAACAACCCCCCTCTCTCCTTCCCATTTTGATAATAAAAGTAAGTTACTTCACACTATGAATACTAGTCCCAATGCCCAACACTTAATTCCTAGCCAGACCGTCCCCATTCCTTCAGAAGAAAAAACCACCACCATTAGCTCCGCCACCGTTAGTGACACCACCTCTACAAGTACTAGCAGTAGCAGCAATAAAAAAGGCAAAGGCAAAGGTGGACCCGACAACAACAAATTCAGATACAGAGGTGTAAGACAACGCAGCTGGGGTAAATGGGTGGCCGAGATCCGAGAGCCACGTAAGCGTACACGCCGTTGGCTCGGCACCTTCGCCACCGCTGAAGACGCCGCTCGAGCCTATGACCGAGCCGCTATTATACTCTACGGTTCAAGGGCTCAACTCAACCTTCAACCTTCCACTGGTAACAACTCATCATCTTCTTCACAGTCGTTCAAAAAATTGAGCTCCTCGTCTTCCACACAAACTCTTCGTCCGTTACTTCCTAGGCCTTCCGGCTTCGGCTTTACGTCTTTCTCTTCTCAGAATACAGCACCTCCTGTTTCCAACAGTGTGGGTGCAGCTTGTGGTTATGTACCCTACGGGTTTTTTCCTGCTGTACAATATTCACAGCAGTTGGTTCAACCTCACCAACAACAACAACAGCAGTATGCAATTTGTGATGGATATGGTCCCGAGGCTGATAATCTCGCACATGAAGTTGGAACAACATGCTCTTATTCAAGCCCTAACCCTAACCCTAGCCATATTCAAGAGAAGCCGCCAAAACAAGAAGATCAATCATCTCATCATGAATATCAAAATCAGCAGCAGAATTCTTTGTATGACGAAACAATAAACCCTTTTGTGGGGTCGTCTATGTCTTTTTGTTCCACTCAAACGATGGCTGCACCGGTTGTTTCAGATCCGGTGGCGGTGATGGGAGGACCGGGATCTCCTGTTTTTTGGCCTACAAATGACGATAGCAATTACCCCGCGGTTAATTTTTGGGATTACAGCTACGATTCCTTCATGTTTGATTTTTAGAAAATGGAAGATATATGGTTTATCTACATGATTGATTTCTTTGAATTGCATGCAAGATTATATATGAATATCCTGATAGTCGCTTTGTCAGTACATAATGGATTTTGGAGAAATGGAGAAAGATTAGAATTACCAATTTACAGAGGGTGCATGTTCAGTATCCAAGGAAAAAGATGTTTGTACTGATATTACTGTTGATTGAGGATGTGAATAAAACACCGAGATCAGAGGGTGACCATTTATATTATAAGCTCTGCTTTCATCAGGTTAGATTATCTCAATTAATTTTCTCTGGAAATCAAGGGAACACGGTTCTTATCGTATTTTCGTTTTTATTTGTCATTCCGTCTGGTTTCTATACGTTCAGAGTTATTGCTAGTATTGAGCTTCTTTTTCTATTGTAATTAGGATTGTTACCGGATGAGCTTTTGATATCCTAATGAAACATTTGTTCTAGGGATATTAATTTGTTTCCAACTCAATATTAAATCTGTCTCAGGATTTTGATGTACTTAGTTTCAACATTTGTTCTAGAGATATTAATTTGCTCTCGACTTAGCTTATTAATTTCTTCTTTTTTTGTGTTGGAGTTCCTCGTGGATTACGAATAGCTCCCTCTCTCATTTTGTTATCAATTATTCTCACAAGAGTTAGGCTGCAAGACAAAATTAGTCGATTTCTACCTGCAAGGCCTTATCCAAGTACATTTATTTTAAATCCTAAACTAAACTATTTAACTCGAAAATACAAGTAATAATTAAACTTGCTTGCGGTTTTAAAGATATACGATTTAGTTCAATACTAATAACAAAGAAATCAAATATAATTAGAGAAGAAAGTTGAATCAAACCAGTGCTTAAGCAAGTCTTGACCTCGAGTTATATGGCCTTGAGGTAGGTCAGCAAGAACAGTAAAGCAAAGACAATAAAGGTAAGAGACAATTCTGATGAGTAATGAGCAAGAAAGTAAGAGAGTATATTCTTTTGCCAATGATTGACGATGGTTACAAATGATTGGGGTCCCCTTTATATAATAAGGGAACCCTAAATAAGGTACTTTTTTAATTTTAGCAAGGAATCTTATTGGGACAGCTGTCTAACCGCTTAGTACAAATCCGTACAAATCTGTTTTGGAATTTACGCCGGGATCTTGGAGATGTTGCAGGAATCTTGCTCTTTCTGTTACAAACCCATAACGCCATCATTTCGGGGGTGGTTACACTCGGCTTCGGTGCTCATCGCGTACTTCGATCTTCGAGCCTTGTACTCTGTCATCGGACTCGAACTTGGTCCATCGGGCTTGAAATCGACCCATCCTGAACTCGGGCTTGGAGCGACTTTTCGAGCCCGTGAAATCGGGCATACCTGATTTCGGCCGTATACAGATGGTCCCCACATTTCTTAGAGTAAGATGATAAGAAACGATTTGATCCTCGATCATCCGATACCTCGATCATGATGTCAATCTCATGGCGTCAGCGATTGAAGTGATTGAGAGGTTGCATCTGCATATTTCCCAAGGCCATTAATTGAAAGGCGGCTGATGGTCGGCCATTGGCTTCCCCAAACCGTTAAAGCGGCCACTATAAATAGGTTAATTTTACAACTTTTACAATCTTTACTTCTCAAATCTTTCTCAAAAGTTCACTAGCTTCTTCATATTTGCTGAGTTCATCCTTTCCTTAACTTGTTCTTGCTACAACATCAACTTCTTCTCTTCTTTTGAATTTCTCAACAGTAATGGCCAAAACATCTAAAATCGTTCCTCAGAAAGAAAAAACCTCCTCCTCATCACGTCCGGCCGGGGGTAGAACGATGGTGCCACCTCGTATCGAGGAGTGCATTCCCGGGCCATGCGAGCTATCTTCCGATTTTCAAAATCAATAAGCCGACGTCGGTTCCAGGCCGATGTGAGCCTATGTCTTGATACATCAGATGAACTTGAGTAGGTGAAAGATGATTGTAATTGGGGGGGGGGGGATAAAGATGTGATTCCTTCCCCTGAAGAGGACATCACCACTCATGTGAAAGGGTACTTAAGCGTGTATACTTATTCTTTCACATTGGATCTCGTAGACCCAGCACTAGGTCCCGTATACCCAGTCATTCTCAATTTCTGTCATCAATATTGGGTGACACTTGGCCAGATCTACCCTTCTTTCTGGCCCATCGTCAATTTGCTTAGGTATTTCTCGGGCAAGGTCGAGGGGTTGCCTTTTACCCTCTATTACCTGATCAGGCTATACAACCCTTGCCTTTATCGAGGCGGTCTGATAAAGCTCCAGCGTCGATCCACGAAGGAGCTATTATCTAGCATCGATGAAGACAAGGACCGAGGGTGGATGAGCCGGTTTCTACGAATCAAGACTTCCGATTTAATTCCTGTTGAAAGGATGCCATTCCCCAAGGAATGGAACATGAAATGTAAGTACAACACTATTGATGATGCTTACTTCTCTACTTTCCCTGTTATTCTTCGATCTGATTCCATTTTGATGGTGCAGCTTCCCCTTGGTTTCCTAGTGCGATTCCGGACCTCGCAGGTTGGGTCCGAAAACTGGCATCCACTTCTTCACACGCAGAACCTTGTTGGCGTGATTTGGTCAAGGGCCAGTGGGAAGCTAAAAACCATGGTGAGTTCCCTTGCTCATATGTCAATGTTTTTCCTATAAAATACTTACTTTCTCCTCACGCAGGCCTCGGAGATACTGTTGCTATGAGGCCTCCCCCGCCCAGTGAATAGGAAATCCCTAAGCCAACCAAGGAGAAGAAAAGGAAAAGGGCTTCGCCAGCAGGTTCCCCGAAGCCCAAGAAAAATAAGGCTCGAAAGCTTAGGGCCGACCCTATAGCCCTATTTGCAGAGGCGGTTCAACACCTTTGGGGTGATGAGGAAGAGGGATAGATGATAACTGCCTGTTGGTAGCTTGGAAGAGGGGGAGCACTGAAGCTTTGAAGGCCGCTGAACCGGTAGTGGCTGATGCGGTTCAATCTCGAACCGAAGAAATCTTTGAGGCGAGCTCGAGCAGAGTCCTAGAGCCATCAGGCGGCAAGAGAGCACCTCGTCTTGGAGGACATTTGGCGGATGAGCCCGAGGGGCCTAATTCCGAGGCCCTTCAAAGAGGAGATAATGTTCCGAGTGAATCACTTGGGATAACTAACGTAGATTAATCACCGCCTGGCCCTGTGTTCTCTGAAGGGAAATTTCGAGATGCCCAGGCCATGAAGACTCCCGACGCGGGGACGACCCACGAAGGGAATGATATTTTTCGGAAGTGCTTTGCAGGGGTCGAAGATGGTCCCGACCCGGATGCTTCGTTTATCTTTGATGAGGCTCAGCGGCTTCTCAAACAAGTAAGTTACTACCTCTATAATTATGCTCGAGTTTTATTCTCGTTGTTCTAAGTCCGACTCCTTTTCTTTGTGTGAAGGCCTTGGCACTTGATCGACAAGCATTTTCCAAATCTCGAGCCGAGCTTGACCGATGCAAAGCCGAGCTTGCCCGATGCGAAGCCGAGGTCAAGAAGCTGGTGGAAGAGAGGGACAACCTTAAATGACTCTATGTACAAAAAGAGGAGGAGGTCAGGGATCTCCGAGTTGACCTGGCAAAGGCTCATCGAGAACAGACTAAGCTCATTGAACAGGTAATGTAACCTTTGGGGGGTCTGTTATGTGCTCATTTGATTTGGCAGTTAACACTTCAACTTTGCAGGCCTAGCAGAAGGGCGAGCTTGTGGAGCAGCTTCGAGAAGAGCTCAAGGTGAAAGAGGCAGAGACCTTGGGGTGGAAGAAACATATGGATCGTCTCGCCTCGGAGAAACGCTTCGGGACCAGCTGACTTCAATCGAACGCCAACTTCAAAATGTAAAGGGGGAAAGCCTGGCTCAGAGCCGAAATATTGAGGAGCTCGAGGCTAAATCGGCTGCCGAGCTTGCGAAGGCCAAATCTGAGGCAGAGGCGTTTGTGGCCTCTTATCGAGCTGACACCAAGGCTGCTAACATTCAGGCACAGGAAATCTCCATTGCCGCTGAAGTCAAATTATCATGTGCTCTCGATCACGCCAGGTGACAATCTGAAAGAGAAACTCTCGAGAAAGTGCACACTCGTGGATTTGACCTCTCAGTTGATATACTAAAGAGAACGGGGTCGACCCTAGCCTCGATCGGAATCAAGGCCTCGGAGCCGTACACTAAAGAGAACAAGGTCGCCCCCGTGCTGGACTTCGATGCCGTTCGATATGCCCAAAAAACCTCAGGTAGAACTTCTCTCCATTTTCCTTTCTCATCGTTCAACCTTTTCTTTAAGATTTGAATGATAATTTTATTTGTTGATTCGGCCTGTCCGTTCCCGCTTGGGTGGTACGGTGTTGATAAGATCCTCTTTATTTTGTGTGCTTCGAGGACCTCCGTTACCTTGTTGCCAACAAATTGCTTCCCGTTGTCACATACGATTTCGGCAGGTATCCCGAATCGACACACGATGTGATCCTAGATGAAGTCAATAACTTTTTTTTCTCTGACCTTCTCGAAGGCCTATGCTTCCACCCATTTATAAAAGTAGTCAGTCATAAACAAAATGAATTTAGCTTTACCTAGGGCCGCTGGTAGAAGGCCTACGATGTCCATTCCCCTTTTCATGAAAGGCCGTGGGGACAGGACTGAGTGAAGTTGCTCCCCGGGCTGATGAATCATCGGTGCGAACCTTTTACATTTATCACATTTTTTAACGAACTCCTTAGTGTCTTTTTCCATGCTATCCCATTAATACCCTTCTCTAATAATTTTGCGAATCAAAGACTCGGCGTCCGAGTGGTTTCCACAAATGCCTTCGTGAATTTCCCGTAGAACATAATCGGTGTCCCCCAGCCCTAAACATACCGCTAATGGCTCATCGAAGGTCCTCCTGTATAATGTTCCATCTTCGTCCAATGTGAACCTAGCAGCTTTGATTCGTAGAGCCCTTGATTCTTTATGATCTGATAGGAGCTTTCCATTTCTCAGATATTCGATATACTTATTCCTCCAATCCCAAGTCAAACTAGTAGAATTTATCTCAGCATAACCTTCTTCGATCAAAGATCTCGATAATTAGACGATAGTCCCCAGGATAAAATAATCTTCCTCGACTGGTGACCCAGGTTTGCAAGTGCATCGGCATCACTGTTTTGTTCTCAAGGCACATGATCTAGAGTACACTCCTTGAAGCGTGCAAGGTTACATGTAGTTGTCACAACTCCTTTTTCCTACCCCCGGAAGGGTATACAAGGGAGTTATTTCCAACTTAAAGTGACAATCGAAACATGATTTATTTATTTAAAGATTCAGAGTCGCCACTTGGGATAATTTATGGTGTTCCAAGTCACCGGTTCGAATCCCAAATCGAGGAAAAGGTTGACTCTGTTTTACAGTCCGCGTACACAGAAATCCGGGTAAGAAATTCTGTTAACCCGGAAGAAGGTGTTAGGCATTCCCGAGTTCCGTGGTTCTAGCACAGTCGCTCAACTGTTATTATTGGCCTAATTATCTGATTTTAAAACACTTTGAACCTCTGTGCATTTAACTTGAAAACCGCTTTTATTTATTTTAAAGAAGATTTAACGTCGTCTAAAACATGTCATTGGACCGCGCCGCATGAAATGCACCCACAATCCGAAACACATCTTATTCAACATTGTTAAGATTTGGATTTGGGTCACATGAAATGCACACCCGAGATTAGGAAGGTAATGTTATTAAACAAACGCGCCTAAAGCAACTACGCATTTTTAACTTTCCGAGGGCCATGGAAATTTGCTAAATGGCGCGCCTCCTATTCTAAGAATTTTAAAGAAATAGTTAAATGAGGGCCACGCATTTGAGATTTTATTAGGCGCGGCGCGCCTCACTTCCAATTTTTAAAAGGGAATTCGAACTACATTCGAAGGACCATAAACTGTTTATGTTATCTAGTATAGCTCACCCCCGCTAATTGATCAAGGAAAACTTAAAAGATTCTAATTATTTTGAACTAAAGATTATGCCCCGCGAAATGACTTAAAAGCAGCGTATTAGAGACCCACAAATCCGAAGAAAATTACTTCAAGTAAACAACTGGACAGACCCCCTTAAGAGGTCGTCAAGCTTTGGGCTCAAATGAGTCCAATTCATGGCGAGAAATGGGTCTGAATCTAATTATTCCTCATCTGGGCCTGCGCTGGGCCCAATCTCATACCCCTCAATTATTTGTTGATCAAAGAGTGCCAACTAACTGATACCAGCACGGAACAGGGAATCAAATTAAACAACACTTATTCTGATTTTAAACAAAACAAAACGCATGATTAAAAACTCAATTTCTAGAAGCATTTTTCATGCATTTTTTGAACCAGCTTATCCATGACGATGCAGCAATCATATTATACTAGTTATTTGCTTAAAGGGCAACCCCCAAATGATCGTTATTGTCTAAAGAAACAACTGAACCTGGAATAATAATAAGAATTCACATCCCACTTTCGAACAAACTAAATCACCAACATATTACATGACTTTGAATCCTAATTGTGACCTTGCCAATAACAATGAAAACCCCACATAATTTTGCAAGTTTTGTGACTTGTCGAACCGTAAATTCATTGTTTGAATCACAGTTCTTCAAGAAACACAAATGCCTCACTTCCATTCTAAAAGACAATGCACTAGAAGACTGGGATACGAGACTCAGATTCTGAAAGAAGAACT